>NW_010518285.1:69759-70407 GCF_000687285.1 Phaethon lepturus | reverse complement strand
GGGCCGTGAGGGTGCTGTGGAGAGGCGCCCACGTGGCGATCCCGCGGGTTGGCACCGTTCATGCACGCGGAATCGCTCTTCTTTTGGCGGCGCGGTCTCGCTGATGGCTTGTGGGCTGGATTCGTTGTGCTGGTAAACGTTATTTTTGAGGCAGATTCAGTGTGCCTGCGCTCTTGGCCTAGGGTAAAGGTTGAAGCAAATGCCTAATAGCGGGTATTTGCCTTTCACTTGTCGTGTTTGTGTGGTTTCACCTAAGTAGCTGCATCATCTCTCTGAAGATGTGGCAAATTGCGGTGTAGGGAGAGCAGCACCTAAAGACAGGTTTACAGCGGATGCTCTTAAGCCAAATTTGCCATCAGAAGCACTGTGCAAATGATGCTACAGCCATGGCTCACTAAAATAGCACGTATGGTCATGCACGCAGACCACAGAAACAGCTCTGAACAGGTGTCTTTTCGTTTAGAAATAGCGTGGGATTTTCTTCCTATAAAAATAAGTAAAAGTCAAAAGACATGGGCTGTGTCACACTTGCATTTCCAAAAATGTAGTTTCGCAGTCAAAACTCAGGAGGGTTTTTGGTGACTCGTATTCAGCTTTCACAAGACATTTGGGAGCTTTTGTTTATTTTTGCATTACTCTAACAACTGT
>NW_010518285.1:68422-69728 GCF_000687285.1 Phaethon lepturus | reverse complement strand
CCGCTCTGTGTGTTAGAATGTATCCTGGAGTTAATGTGAAGGTTAAGAAGCGAGTGTGAGCGTCTTTTCTCAGATGTGAGGTTTTGATTAGGGCTAAGGCCATAATGTAGCAAAGTCTGAGGTTATGTGTTTAAGCATGCAGCAAACATTAGCTTTGGAGAAGTTTGGAAGCGAGTGACGTGCCGATGGGCTATATTCAGCTCTGAAAGAGGTATGTTGGTTTTGCTTGTGAATATCACAGAAACCCTGAGGTTGAAAGGAATGTCTGGAGGTCCTCTAGCAGGGTCAGCTGGAGCAGGTTGCTCAAGACCATGTCCAGTTGTGTTTTAAATATCTTTGAGCAGGGAGACTGCACAAGCTCTCAGGCAGCCCATTCCGATGTTTCACCACCCTCGCTGTTACTGAGGTTTTGTTCATTGTATTTAGATGAAACGTCCTGTATTTCAACTTGTACTCATTGCCTCTCATTGTATCGGCATGTGTCACTCAGAGTCTGGCTACACTTTCTTTAGTCCTCCTCCATCAGGTATTTGTACACACTGGCAAGATTCTCCCTGCACCTTCTTTTCTCCAGGCTAACCAGTCCCAGCTCTCTCAGTCTCTCCTTGTATGAGAGATGCTTTAAGCTTTTAATCACCTTCATAGATCTTCACTGGGCTAACTCCTGTATGTCTGTGCGTCCTGTACCGGGGACCTAGCGCTCCAGGTGTGCCTCACCAATGCTGACCAGAGGGGAAGGATCACCCCTGTCAACCTGTTGGAAATATTCTGTCTAATCCAGGGTCTTTGCTGCAAGGGTGCGTTGCTGACTTGGGGTCAACTTCATGTCCACGAGGATTGCCAAGTCCTTTTCTGCAGAGCTGCCTTGCAGCTAGTCAGCCACCAGTGCCTGCTGGTACATGGGGTGAATCCTTTCCTGATGCAGGACTTCACACTTTCCTTTCATAAGTTCCCTAGCTTCATGTCAGCCCATTTCCTCAGTCTGTTGAAGTCCCTCTGAATGGTAGCCCAATCACATGGTCCACCAACCATTTCTCCCAGTTTTGTATCTTCTACCAGCTTGCTGAGTGAGGGTGCATCCTGTCCCATCATCCAGGTCGCTAATGAAGGTCAAATAGTGTGAGCCCCAGGACTGACCCCTGGTATGCAGCATTAGTCAGGGGCGCTGGACTTTGTTCTGCTGAACACAACCCTTCCACCTCAGCGGTTCTGCAAGTTCTCAGTCCACCTCACTGTCAGCTTATCTGATTCATCCTTCTTCAGTTTGTCTATGAGGATGTTAAGGGCAAGAGCATTGAAAGCCTTT
>NW_010518285.1:22295-68352 GCF_000687285.1 Phaethon lepturus | reverse complement strand
TGCTGAAGAAATCCCAGAATTTGTGGATATAACTCGAGGTATGCAGAGCTGGAACAGAGTTTGGAATAAAAGCTTTGAGATGAGTTAACTGCCCTCTTTGCTTCAGGGAGGTGTTAAACCTGCTCACAAACCTACTTTATTTCAGTTTTATTTTGATCATCCCATGAGAAAGTAGAGGGAGGATGACAAATTGGGACAATTACTGAAAATACAAGTAGGGGAGTGCTTAGGAACTGCCCCATGGGGATTGCACTAACAGGAGAAAAAAATTGCATTCATGTACATGGGACTGGTTTTGTTTACAGTTTCTAAAACCTTGCTGAAATATGCTGTGGATCAGTGCCCTAGTTGCTTTTTAGTGTAGTGCTTTTATGATAGGAACCTGTTCAGACTTTTACTTAAGTTGACAGATTTTCATGTACTTCTGCATGACTTGGATTAAATTATATTTCTTGGTTTTGTGCAGATTTGGATAATGTTTATTTTTCTTCTAAAAGGTGTTATTTTTGCTTTATGAAATGTGATGCACTGAAGAGTTTTTACTGAATACAGCGAGTTAGAGGTCAAGAGTATTTCGACTTCAGAATTAAAATCGGCATTATTTCTACCTGTCACTCATGCTGCTTTTTTTCCTAAATAAAGAAATTCTGAATAATATTCCTGAAAGTTGGATAAGACAAACTTTCTTTCTTAGTAGCTGATCTTATGGGGAATTCTTCCCACAAGTGTCTAACTACTTATCTTTGCTGACCCTCCTAACATAGGAGAAACATAACTAAATGTTTCTTTTCAAGGGTAGAGACTTCCATATCAGGATACTGTTACCAACAGACTTTCAGCTGAAAAATGCAAGGTAAGATAGTTTCATGATAGCAATTTGTAAGTGTATGTAATAAAAGTTTATTTTGATAAAAGCAATGATGGATATGCATATGAATTATTATTTTTTCCAGTATTAGTGTTGGTAATTAATTCTTACTGGTTTCAACTTAACCTTGCAATGAAATTGTACATAATTTTTTGTTAATTGTATGGCATCAGTGTTACTAAACACTGACAATAAACATTGCACATATCAAAATATTTTGTTGTTAATTAACTCTGAAAACTGTTGTAATTAATTGGTTGTATTTATATATAAATCAACATATTTGGAGAAATGTTCATTTAAATCAGATTATTTATATGTCACCATTTGGGAAACAGAAAATTTAGTGTAAAGTTGTAAATTCAAGCACTGATGTACGTGAAGTTTAAAAAGCTACGCTAACCATCATTTTCTCTTTCCTGTTAATATGTATTAATTTGCATTACCCAACTTTTCTTTTAAAAACCCTGTTCTTATTACTGTGAGTGTTTATCACAGTAATATGTGAGTATACTGCGTGGATGCACACATACCTGGATTAGTTTTTAACATTGCACTCCATAGGTCTGCCTAGGCCAGCCTGTGCTGAACTGTGAACAGATGTGGTATTTGATAGCTTAATTTCATTCTAGGTCAGATACTTAAAACCACATTATAGGTAACTTTGACATTTCCAGGATATCATTTTTAAATATTGGTATATTTTATGAAGTCATATTAGCTTGCAAGAATTATGTTGTTGTTTTCAGCAAAGAATAGAGGCTGTTGTAGGTAAATGCTTAATTTTTAATGGGCTTTGGGATAGTGACATTTGGAAGTTTTAAGTAACTTTGTATATGGGAACTCAAAGAGATTTTGAAGTATTGTTTGCTTCCTTTAGTTTTTTTGAAGAAATTATATTATATTGTGGCGTAGCAGACTTTCTGATCTCTTCTAAAAATCATGTACTGTGAATTTAAAATTTATACAAAATACCGTTTGCCTAGGATAGAGTGTAGCTGGCACCTGAAGAAGATACTGCATGGATATCGGCCTATTTTAAAGCAGGTATGCAACTTTTAAAATAATTTCTGTTTACATGTACACTTATAACAATTCTAAAAAGCTCATACTCATACACCTATTCTAAAAGTATTAAAGAACTCTCCTTTCATTGTATAGCCACGATTTATTATGAAACGCTTGAGGATTTGCATCCTAAAGAGAGATTTGCAACCTAAAAAAAGATTGATAGAAATTAGTAAATGTTTATTTTTATTCAAGCTTTATTTTTATGAAGATTGAGATAGAACGCTTTTTAATGAATGGCTGCTGACATTTTACTCAAATTTTTCTTTAATCTCTCAACTAGAAACAGATTTTTTTCTCTTCTTTTCTATATTTATTTTTTTTACAAACTGTTCATAATGCAAAGGAGAGAATTCACATTAATTATTGATAGATCTAGCTCATTCTGTGTTGTAGACAGCCAAGGAATCTAGGGTAAACCTTGCTATCCAGAAGAAAATTTGGAGCAAGGATACAACAGCGCTGCCATGATGAAGAATATTTTGTTTCTAAGAAGGCATCTTTGCCACATGTGGGAGTTGAGACACTGTACCTCATGGACTGTGCACTCCTTTGTAGGACGAGGGTTGTGAGTTGGGAGTAACCAAAGATCCAGAGCTGAGGAAACAGAAGTGTAAATATCTGAATATAGACAGAGATCCTTAATCCCGTATAGCATCTAAAAGCACACGGGTCTGGAGAGTTCCTAAAGAGAATGTAACCAACTAAGAAATGTTTCTGAGTGACTCTGAAGCTTCTGTTCTCATTGGTGAAGACTAAAGTCTTCGTAAGCGTCTTCGTAAGCACATAAAGTGTAAAATCTTTATAAGCTATATAAATGTGTAATGTGACATCATGTGGTGAAGGTGATGGTTAATTTTCAGTAGTGTTTCCTGTACTCTGGGAGATTTGTTCTGTAATTGAAATATTTAAACATGTGGTATACGGTTGGGGTTTTATGTTAGTTGCTTTGACAATACTAGAAAAATAGATAGACTGAAATTCTTTACTACTAAAAGTTATGAGTTGAAGAAAATGAACTAATACTGTGTTCCCTCCAGAGGTTGCACAGCTGTCCAGATCTCATCAGTTTTATGGTGGAGCTGAAAACTATTTTGGTAAGTGACAGTATGTATATGTGGGAGACAGGATGTTCTTACAGCTTTGGTTTTCAGTTCCAGTTTTTTACAGTTTGCTCTTTGATAGGTGGATTTATGTTTGGTTGTGATTTTTTTAAGAAGAGGTGATTTTGTATGCATGCTGTTCATACAATATTTGTATAAATGTCCTTTAGGATTTTAAGTGACTGTACTCTTGGGGAATTGGACTGTTACAGAAAAATTAAAATCCTGGCAAGGGATCTCAGTATAGAGCCATCCTCTTTACAGTGATTTTCTTGGAATTCCTGGTATTGTCCAGATGGTAAAGGTGGCTTATCATACAAAGGATTATACAGTCAGTGAATTGCTGAAGGTGCTTTCACCTATGTGACAACTTGGCCAATAAATGCAGAAAGTTGGGGGGTTTTTTATAGTTCAGAGACTGCTGTTTATTCCTTTTTTTAAAAGTTTTTCTAACCTTGGATTGACAGTTTCTTGTCTGCTAGTAAAACATTATGCTATAAGCATTCTTGGCAAAAAATGCTTGCATATTATTTTTATTTCTACTTAACGTAGAAATAAAACACAGTTAAGTATTCTTCAAAACAACCGCAAAAATACACTCCTGGTATTACACTACTGCCGGGAATGCCCTTCCTCAGTATTGGTTCAATCCCTGCCAAACTGGATTACACCAAACCAGGCAAAGGTGCTTGGAACAGGACTGAATAAGAATGTCTACATGTGGCTATTTTGGAATATTCCACAATAGTTATTCCAATCTATTTGCCTGAATACACAAACACTCGGAAAATGAGAATGCAATGAAAGTATAATTCATTCAAAATAGTAAAATAGTAAAATACTCAGTGCAGGTAGTAAAAAGAACAGGAGACGCTGTGGGAGAACTGGGCAGAAATGATTGTTATACTTATTTTTTTATTATATTTGTTATTTTGTTTAAATCTGTTTTAAATTATTATTAATTTTATTATGCATTTAATTAATTTATTTATTTGTCCTGTAAGCATAATTGTAACTTAAGCACACTTTTAAAGAACAAGTAGCACAACACAAATGTGGAACATAAGGTTTGGTTTTGTTTTTATCTGTAACATGGCATTATCTTTTCAATAAAAATTTCTTCTTGAGACATTACGACATACTTGTAATGTCTTGATGAGTATCTGTACCAAAACTTTCTCTCTGGGATCCTATGATGTTAAAACTGAGAAACTGGATTTTATTTTTTTTTTATTGCTATATAAAGCTGTATATAGCTACTAAAAAGATCATATATGTGTCTTTGTTTGTGGCTGTGGAGCCCAGGAGACAGCTGTGGGCTTAATAGAACCTTCTTTTGAAATGTTCTTTCAGTTAAGATGCTTGACTTCAAATTTATTAGCTGAAAAAGAGGCATATTTGATATTTGCATCTGAAGACTATGTTGTCAACATCTGTGGGATTTTTTTAAAATTGCAGATGTTTTGATTACCAGTATCTGAAGTAATTTACCAAACAGCTTCTTTGTCTGCTTTAGCTGGAGGCTATAACAAAACAAATGCAGTGTGCAGTTAATTTTACATAAGCTTAATATTTTTGAATGAATTGCAAAAGTCATATGACTAAATAGATGCAAAAATATTGAAATCTGTCTTAATGATGTTTTTAATGTTCTTTTAAACAGGAAATTGCTTTAAAGAATACACAAGACCTGCACATACCACGGCCGCCAGAATACTACTCCTGTCTTGTCAGAGATCTAGAAATATTGGGTTGGAATAAGTATGTTTCTTATTTAACAGATATTATCTTTAGAATATCTGTTCCTCTTTTTTTATTTGTGAGTTGAACATATCAAATGTACTTGTTCTGCTAAATTTTTCAGTTTAGAAACTGGTTTTGCTTTAAAAACTCTGCTTTGTTTTTAATTTAAAAAAACCCAACAAACCTGTATCAACTGAAGGTATATTGTCAGTCTCAAACAACCGAGCTGAAAGGTGAGGTGCTACTACTAAGAAATCAATTCTTCTTTGACCTATAAACTATTGGCATAGTAAGCATATTGAATACAACTTTGTTGTGGTTTAACGTGTCAGAGAGCTAAACCAACCACACAGCCTTTTGCTCACCCAGCCCCACGCTGCTGCCTCTGGGCACCTTCTCATTAGGGTCTTGAATGAGTGCAAACAGATTATATTATTCACAGTCTCAGATACTCTCAGATGGGCTCCTAGAACAAATTTAATTTCATCCTCTTACAGAGAAAAACAAGTTTTTTTTCCTCATACTTCCTATAGAAATCTGAAGGAACACACAGTTGTGATCAAGTATGCAAGGCCCATGTGGAATTTTTTCAGAAATCTGCAAAACTTTCTGTTTTGCAGACTTTTACTTGAAAGACTTTAACTGCCATCCCATGTGCCACCACTGGCAACTTCTCTGACACTGTCTTCTACACCAGGGAGCCTGGAATGGACTGATCTCTGTTCTTTCCCCTAGAACCTCCCGGAGACCTCTATGGTGTTGAAGAAGGTAGTTGTTTCTGTTTAGGGAGGCATAAAGGAAATATAGTTGAAGGCTGTCTTTAAGTGATAATATGCAATTAATCTCACAATGCCTTCTTTCAATGGGTTTAGATGAAAGATTGTATAGGATGAGAATCTACTTTTTAGTTTCAGTAAAATGAAAGTTAAAAAACAAGTAATTTGTGGTTTTCAACAAGACAAATCTACTTTTACCTGAGTCTTGGATGGCAAGTAAACTTTAACAAGTGTTTATTTTGCTAAATGAAATAAAGAAGCCTTGGGTTTAAGAATAGTTTTGAGTTTTCTCACCTGATTTGTATATAAATAAATAACATGTAATTAACATTAAATAGGAATTTGCTTTGAAGGCTCACAGTTATTTAAAGATTTAAAACATCCTTGTTAAATCAGCTGAAATCTTTTCAGTGATTTCCATTATTAAGTACGTAGTTGTGCCAGCTGATTACATACTCTATTCCAATTTCTCATATTCAGGTCTGGGAATACTAGTTAAAATTTCCTAAACACATGGGAAATACATTTTGAATCATGCCTACTCTCCCAAAATGAAAAAACCACCACAATCCTTTAAAAAGCCTGTGCCAGCGAAACAGACACTGACATACAATAAATATCATCTAAATACATAAAATGTACTATATTTATAATTTGATATATAATTGTATACCTAAATGTACTAAAAACACACTTTCCAAATACAAGTTAGTAGCTTATCTCAAAACGTGATATTTCCTCTGACTTGTTGTACATACAAAACATCCAGTGGCTTATTATTAAAAAAGCACATCAGTGTTTTATCAGAGAGCATGCTTCTAGGGCAGAATTTGACCAGGTTTCTAGGCAAAGATAGTCTTCATGTAGATGTACAACTTAAGCTGTGCTTTTGTCCACTGTAGTGATGTACTGCAGTAAACATACCCCTCTTGATTGACTTATGTTACAGATAAAGTCTATTTGATAGGGCTTTTTTGGCTGGGGAAGACAATCACTTAATTGGGCTAGGCTGGACATAGGGGATTGTATGTGGTTTACTATGAGTTGGAAGAAGAATAATCTAGAGAGGTGATTTGAAGTACGTTAGTAAGTTACACCTCTAACTGTAGTGTGATTTTAACAATATAATGAACTACTACTAAGAAGGCCTCTTAACCTAGACTGATTTTGAGTTGCAGGTGATGTGTATTTGCATGTTATTTAAAAACATCCTGCTATGGACTTTCAGCACAAAACTAAGCATTCAGTACTGGCAGTAAGGATCAATCACTGCTCACATCTTGGGAAACCTTCAGCTTTATTTATCAGGAATTTTTTGTTGTTGTTGTTGTTGTTGTTGTTTTTTTTTTTTTTTTTTTTTTTTTTTTTTTTTTTTTTTAGAAAAGATCTGGCTTGTTGTGGACCCTAGATTTACTTTTTCCTAATGAGTTTTGGGTCATGCTGTAAGCTGACTGCATCCAAATCCAACTGAAAAACTGAAGGATATTTTGTTTGAAAGAGAATCAAAGCAATAGGCTATGGTTCCTTTACCTCTGAAGTGAGTTAAGAAGCTCTTCAGGTATGGCACAAATTTGGTGTGTTCTAATGGCTTTCATCTAAGGAATATGTGAGGTTTCTCAGAAACATATTGAAGACATTATCTGCAATAATAATCTTATATCTCTTTCCTCCACTGAAAGTACAAACAGCAATAAGGATTGCATCACAGGCTGCTGTGATGAGGTAAAATCACTTTCTCTGTGATACAGAAAACTTGATTCTTTGACCTAATTTAGGTGTGGGGGAGAGTGAATATGCTTTCATATTCAAATACTTGTACACAAAAGTCACAGTTAAACAGGTTATAAAATTGTACCAAATTTCCAACACTAAGTGCCATCCTAACATCTGAGGAGTTCAAAAGAGGATACTTCCTTTATTTTTAGAACATGGCAAAATAGCAGCACAAACCTACTCAGCTGAGGTGGGAGAGTACACATGTAGTAGTATTAAGCTATATGAAAGGCTGTTCTAATACTGTCTTATAAACTCATTATCTGATACAATGATAATGTCTTGGGAAGGTAAATTATCAGCTATAAAGCATTTGTAGGACTCTTATCACCCTCATGTGGATTCATAAATGTTGCCAGTATCTCTTAAGTCCATGGTGTGAGTCAGGATCTCTCAAGTCTCAATGCATTTCTGCTTGATACTTGCCAAGTTTTTTCATAGAAACTATCTTCTCCTCTTGCCTTTGCCATTTCCAAGGGAACCCTGCCTTGGCGTGTGCTCTCAATCATTTGTGTGTTATGCTGCATTACAGTACTTCAGAGATTTCAATGAGGCTTTCCATCTTTATGGTCATTCCATTTTTTTCTATGTGATAAAATGGAGCCTAAAGAAAAATAAAGGTTTATATAACTGAAATACCACCTATGCAAACAATTCCTTAGTTGATTATACAATTGTGAAGAAATTCATATGACTTTTGCAGCATTGTCCAACTTTCTCCAGTCCTATAGAATTGACCCTTTCATCTCTTCTTACCCAAAGAATAGTAGAGTGATATTACAGAACATGTAGCCACAAAGCTACTGAGTTCCTTTTTTCTGTCCTAAATGGAAAATTGAATCCTCCTTCGCTCCCTGGAGGCAGTTTATTGTTTTTACATTCTTTTGAGAAGAAGGAAGGCTAGCTATGAATTTTCTTTCCAGGCATTCTTCAGCCATGTATGCCCCTTGTATGAGGAGTTTTTTATTCCTTGGTGTTCCTGTTTGTGAAAAAGTTTGAAACAGTAGAGAACGTTTTACTAGCAAACCTCTTAAGTATGTGGTTTGAAATGAAGAATACTTAAAAGGTGTTGTGTTGCTTAGGTTAAATAGCTGTCTTCTAACAGCTAGTTAGAAGTCAAAAATTAAGTAAAAGCTGTAAGAATTTCCAGATTGGTCTGTATTGTAGTGGTGCTTCATAGCAGTGATGATCTAGTTTTTTTTTTTTTACTTTTTTTTTCTGTTGTCTCCTAGCTCAGTGAAAATCACATTTTAAACTGGTTTTAAAAGATACTTTAAATATGAATTATAAAACTAAAAACATGTTAAAAAATGAATAATGGGCAGAACTTGAAAATCATCTTATGGTGTATCTCTCTATACATAATTAAACAGGTAGCCATTATTGGTGTTCCTAGCACCTTTTCCAAATGCTTACATTTTTCTTTAAAGGTTGTCTAATTTACACTGTGAATAAAACTGAATGTGAAGGTTCTTTACAAATATGACTGGAATAATTATGTTGTCGCTGTATCTTTAATATAATCATGTGCATATATTTATATTTTAAATATATAAATAGGCGCACACACGTATATATGTTTATTGCAGAGGCTGTCAGGTTGTTAAACTAATTGTAAAAAAAAATACTGAACCCTGAAGGATTTAAAAAATAGATTTTAACATATGTATGTCCATTGCTATCTAAGAAATAAAAATAATTTTTTAATCTCGTTCCTTCCCACTCCATATAGAGTAAGGAACTGCAAAAATGTTTAATTTTATACTAAAATAATCCATACTTTTCTGGCACCTCAAGAGTGAAGTGGTCCGAACAAGATGACTCTCAGAACAGATAATTTTAAATCCTAAACACCTTGACAACATCCCTTTAATTTTTCCATTCTCTTTTGCTATCTACCCTCACAGTGCATTGATGTAGGCACCGGTTGTGCTTTGGTTTGGGCACTGCTATATATTTTATTGCAGTAACCATTCTGTGTCTTAGCTGCTGGTTTAGAATTTCCCCACCCCAGGCAACAGTAGATGGTGGGATGGGATATAGGTTGTTCCTTATCTTTATAAAACTTTGTGATATAGTTTTGAGGTAAAATTGGAACATATAGAGAGTAATGATTTTTTTTCAGTTAGAGGAAGAATGCTCTAATTCTTTCTAAATAAATTGAGTTTAATTGACTGCAGTTAAATTAGACTTTTATCAAGGCTTGTATTTCTTTCAACTCTTGTGGAGAAAAGGAGTGTCAAAATACTCAGAAATCTGTAGGACTACTTAATATTACATTAAAGTTAATCAGCATTAAAAATGAAATAATATCTCTCTTAATACCATTACTGCTTTTTCCATTTGTATTTTTCAGTTCCCTCATATGGAGGCTATGTCATTTATGGAGATCCCTTTCTTTTATTCTTTTCGCTTCCTTCCTAGGAATGCATACACGCTTTGGTGTATGTCTACTTGTATAGTCTTCTACAACTCCACTGGCAGTTTCTGTGGAAAGGACCATTTTTCACAGCGCGCTGACTCAAGTGATTGGGCTAGTATGTGATGGTTTAAAAAACCCAAATGTTAAATAGGTCCAGGTGATACGTTGTACAATAAACTTGGACTGCTTTTTATCTTTACACAAGAATGACATAATAAAAATGCCAAAATATCCACATGCCCAGTTCGCTGGTAAATACATGGAGAAGTTTGAACCTTTCTGGCAGTTGTTGAAGCTACTCAGCAGAACATATTTCTAGTGAACAATGTATTTTACAGTTGTATTCATCTTCATTGTTGTGGGAATCGCAAATGAGTGACGTTTTAAGTAAAGAGTCAGTGATTATGTCAGAAGTTTTAAAACTTATTTACGTTTAGTATGTACTTGCTACTTGCTTGGGTGCATGTATACTGTGTAAAACCCTCATGAAATGAAGGCAAATCATAAAAAGAGACTCATTTTGTACCTGTTTGGGTACTGGTTTCTGCAGAAAATCAATTTCCGGATATGAACCAATATCCACTGAATTTTCCCCAATAATAGTATTGATAATAAAAGAGAACTTCATTGAAGAGAAAAGCAAATCAAGAGCATAAAAGTCTCATACAGTAAGAAACTGCAGAAAAGGATCAAAGATTTGACAGGAAGTTTAATGTGTACATAAGTAGAGGCTGACAGGAACATGCTGTGTGTGTCAAAGGTTCCAGTGATGGAAAACTGAAACACAGTGCTCACTGACCACAGCATGAGCCTTGACACACGTTGTAAATAACCCAAAGATATATGACTGCATTAAGCAGTAGACTGCTGTATTAACAGCAGTAAATCTAGAGCAGCAGAAATGGTTAGCATATAGAACCTCCTCTGATTAATATTTGTGAAAGACTAATAAGAGTATTGCAGACAATTCAAACTGTACTTCTTGCAATACTGCTAGAGTTTTCTTTTCTTTTTCAGAGTCGCATATGTGGATAGTGGTCTTACCACGATCAAGCTAAAAGCTGAAGACTCTTGTGGTCGACAGCATCTCATCACTCTGAAGTTAAATGCAAAGGTGAATTTATGTGGGAGAAAACATTTTAGGCTTCCTTGAAATGCATGGATTTTTCTTAATTCATAAGGATTTTAGGGCATTGGTTGGTTTGTTACTATGACAGTTCTGCAAGATAATGTCATGGGGGTTTTGAGAAAATTTTTTATCTAAGTAGAGTTTTCAGACTAACTATATTTAAAATTAATATTGCATTATGGTTATCTGTAAGAATCTTTTCATATAAAACTGTGCATGAAGTGAAAAACACTTTATGATTTTGCAGTTATTTTACTGGTTTACAGACAAAGCCATCTGGGAAACTTTCATTCATTATCACTCCATCCAGAGACTATGCATATAACATGAATTAGAGGATGTTGGGATGCTTCTTTAGCAAGTCTTACTGTTACAGCTATAGATGTAAAGATTTATGACAAACTGACTACAGAAGTTCCTTATGTTAAAAAAAGTATTTCTTTTTAGTCTAAATAATTGGCTGCCTTTGACAGTGCTTGCAAAGCAAATCCATGGCATGTGCAGAAGCAGAAAAATTTTAATTTGTCCTCATACTTAGAACTGAACTCAAATTGCAATGTTTCTTCATAGAATTTCTCATTTCAAGGCATAAATCTCTTATAACAAACTATGAATATCCAGGCTGTATGGTGACAATTGTATGGTAATAGCTGTTGTCTTCAGAAAATCAGTCTACAGGAAAAAGTGGATCCAAAAGTGTCTAAACATTGCTGTTTGGGACTATCCATGGTCCACCACCTGGAGTAATAATCTTGAAGGGATGAGGAGTGGGCACGGTATTGTAAGATTAAATTTCACCTTCACAGACATCCTGTATTCCTTTTAAATACCACGAGTTTTTTAGTTTTACATACAACAAGCTAATTTTACCTTAGAGGGGAACAAGGAGCCTGTAGAAAAACTACTGTTCGGGAATTGAGGTTGCTAAAGTGGATTTTAAAAACAGAGTAAAACTATCCTACATGCACAGAGTAATGAATGCATAATTAATTTGCTAGTCAGTCCATTGTTAAATAAATTGATGGAAAAATATATTGCGAAGTACAATTATGGTGTATTAAACATGTGAGGAGTGTAACCAGACTGTATCGTTATTGCTTATAAAGGAGCTGCTATCCCATACTTGGTATGACACTAGAAATTAAGTGCAGCCTGTTGCCCCTAGGATTTTCTTGATTTTATGATGACTGAAGTAAGGTATTTTAACTATTTGGAAGTATAAAGGTGCCAAAAAAAAAAACCCAACCCCAAAAAACCCCAAACAAATGAAAAAAACCACCCAACCACCAAAACAGTTCAACACCCATTTTTACCAAGCAGCTACCATGGCCAAACAGTATTACACTTACGCATTGACTGGTTCTGTCTAGCCTTAACTTATCACTGTCCTCTAAGGGGAATTGAGTTACCTGCTTTTGTTCATGTAAAAACTTGTGTATTTTCTTTACAGTAATAAAATAGCTGAAGTTGAGACTCCTAATAGCAGAAGAAAGCACCATCTAACAAATAAAGATATAGTGTAGTAGACTAGATTATCCAACTTGTGTGTTGTTACCAGTAATCATCAATTCTAATTTTTTTTTTTCCCCCAAGCGATTGTTATGATGAAGGATCAATTGCTTGTCCTTTTTAAACCGTCTGGCATTTAAACTTGCCACAATAGAAAATTTATATGTGAAACGTGGTTTTGGTGACATGGGGATTTGATTTTCCTTCATATACATATCTAATACATTTGAAAAGACTTTGCTGAAGTATTTTTTGAAGGGATTTCTTCTGATAACCTGCTTTACTAAAAGTATATTTATTTTTATTATGTTCTTTCTTTGATTAAGGTTAGTATGTGAGCTAAACCTCTCCTTCCAGCATCTATTGCTGGCTCTTGTCTGTATGCTGGCAGATAGGTTTGTTGAGCCTTGTCCTCACAGATGCCATGCAGTGAAATGAGCTTATAAGCCTGCCGACAATGTTTTCAGGAAGAAGCTCTTCAATAAGTGATTTAGGAAATTCTTTTTCATAAGGTTATCATGTATTGAGATAATCCCCTAAATATTCCTTTGCTGTCATTCTGAACGGTTCGGATGTGTTTTGAGGACTTTTCCTTAATGCATTGTCAAATGTTTCACCTGTTATCCTTGTCTTAATGTGCTTTGTGTTAGGAACAGTCCTTTGAAAACACTCAGTCTCTATAAACTGCATTTGTAAAGTGTCTAGGAAACTTGGGGTGATAAGTTTAAACCTGGAAGACTTGAGAATAGTCATAGCCTAGGTAGGCAAGTTAGGCAAATCATGTGCTACATAATTTTGATTTTTGTAAATAGTTAGACTTAAACCTCGTAAGAGGATATACTGTTTAATGCTTAGATTACTTGTGAAATAGTTTTCTGATTTATTTGGTTGAAAATGCCTGGTTCAGAAATCTTTATCCATTCACAATTTAAATAAATTACTAGAGAAGTTTTCAGAAAACAAAGCATGCATCTTTGCAAGTATAAAACCAAATACACTGGCTTTTATTTATCAGATTTCATTTTGTATTGCATGAGAAGCAGGTTGGGTGCTTGCTATTACAGATCCCAAGAATTCAAATGGGCCACTGCAAGAATTTGCATGCCATATAGTAATCAAGATGCTTTGGTAGTTATCTGAATGATCTGTCAACGGTTATGAACATACTTTTTCTAGATGAAGTTAGCTGCATGCCCAAAAATACAAATATTTTGTTTAATAATTGCTTAAATTGTTCTAAAGAATAATGGGATGATTTCTGACATATACATTTGAAGGTAACTAATAACATGATGTCATTGATATGCTCTGGTATAGTATTTTAAAATACAGTCTCCTGGGGAATCGCTTACCTTATTTTATATAGGATTTCACTCTGCAAGGTCTAAAAACATTATGTACATATGTGTAGAATCATCGTGGAGTAGTTCTTGGCAATTATCTGGTGCACAGTACAATATTGTGCTCGTACAGAAAATTTGCCTAAAAATGCAGGGGAAAAGTGCTGCAGGTTTTTTTGTTTGGATTTTTTTTTAAGTAATATAAAGTTAGTAGAATCTGTTTGCAAGCACTTGTTCAAAGGCACCCTACAAAAGACTGCATAAAATGAATTTACTTACCAAGAAAGTAAGCATATAATTGGCTAGTGCTGCTGGGATTTAAATGAGGTAGTCCTAAAACCAATCCTACAGAAAAATTGGTCTGTCTTAGTTTGTTCCAGGCATACTTTTACACATTGAAAACAAGTTTATTTCTATGCAAACAGTGAAGTATTTCATGAAAAATAATACCTACAATACAAAAACACTAACACTACAGTGCCTGCAGTACAAGAACGGTAACACTACATAAAAGAAGCTGTAGCAGCTTTTGTGGATATACATTTCTAAGTTGTAACCACCTCCTGTCCAAATTAGTTGTTTCGTTTCTCGTGCTCTGTCACTGTTATTTAACTTGTCTACCGCCAATTTGATGGAATGGTAAAGCACAAGATATTCAAGTTGTAGGAGTTGTCTTCAGGAAGTGGATACCTAACAGAAACCACAAGTGAAGGCAAATTAAAAAGCAAGTTTAAACAAATTTCTGTGAAATCCGTAAGTCCACTAGATTATTATTAAAATCAAAGCAATGAAGTATGGATGCTTTAGGGAATTTAGGTCTCCTTTATACTCTTTGCCATAGAGAACAATTTGAAACTAATTACTGTAGAATTACATTTTACAGAAAATAAAGACAAATTTTAAAAATTATGATTTTTTTATTGCAATCTTCATTGATTGCCAGATGTCTGATACATAAGGACAGTGTCTATGTCTAGAGGTTTACTTTGGAGGGAGAACGGTTACGGGAAGCAGCACAGCTGAACTTTGCCTCTTTGTCATCTTGAATTTTGTAAGGAAGCTGGGACTTACTTTTAATATGTCTCCTCTAATAAGATTCTCTTTAACATTTTCTTGTGTTAGCAGTTGATGCAATGCTAACACAATTTCTATAAAACTGCTGTGTGCGTCATTGGTAGAATTTGAATGGTTGCATAGGACTAAAGGAGGCAACTTCTCAGGTGAATAAAATTTTGGATAGGTGCTCTTAGAAAGGTCACAGTTCATTTGTAATTAGATGTTTCTTTCCTTTGCTACTTTATTTTTCAGAAAATACCAGGGTTTTTTTTTCCACAAATTACATATTGAATTCTGAACAACAATAGATTTACTAGTGTGATGAATAGTCAGTGGTTGGTTTTTTGAATTATCAAACCTTTTATAGCTTCAGTTTTCTTAATACAGTTAATTTTTCTTTTCCTCATGGACACCTTTTAATTTGGTGCAGGGAGTTGTTTTAATTTTATGTGTATGTTCATTCATCTCTTTCTAAGTAGTTATGTACTTACTCTGAATACTTTCAGTTTCAAAGTAAAAAATGTTACCAATCAGAGCATTCTAGTTTAAGTGAAAATTAGTTCTTGACTCATGAAAGGGTTGGTTTATTGTTTTGTTTTGTTTTTAAACTTTCCTATCCGGTACAGGTAATTGAGAACTTTTTTTTTTTTAGTATTTGATGGTTTTTGTCTTAAGTTCTTTTTTAACATGTCTTTGTGAACACTGAACAGAGGAAACCGACTGTCCTGCCTTTACTAAAAACTGATATATAAAAACTGTTTACATGTAGATTTCTTCTTTAAATTATAATTAACATTCATAACTATTTCTGCAAATGCTTTGCATACTGTTTCCTCTAAAAGCCAAGTTCTCAAGATGCTTGAAGTACTCATATTTCGTTATCAAATTTGGCAGCTGAGTATCAGTCTGACTTTAAATCCCTTAAACCAACAACAGAAAACAAACAAACAAAAAAACCAACAAACAAACAAAAACAAGAAAAGAAAAACTGTATTTTCTTTCCCTCCCTCAGTATCCAACAGAACCACCGGATTGCCTTGTGGATTTTCCTGTTCAGTTTGCTATTTCTTGGATGCCACAGGTAAAATACTGTACTATGCATCTTTTTTTAATAACTGAGATACATATACAATATGTAGGTGATAATGAGGGGTTGGACTCTATTTTTTAACTCCAACTTTTTTCCCTGTGTGCATTTTACTTGTATACATGCTTACATAAATGTAGTAATACTGAACTCCATATTTCTTGTGATAATGTTTTAAATATTTTCCTTGCCATATAGATATACCTTGCATGTTTTATGCTTTGCACTCATACTGGCTGTTTTTTTTCTTAAGCTGTTCATATGGCTGAAATATCTTTAGGAATGATATTGGGAAAATACATGCATGAGAAACAACTGTCATATAGAAAAGCAGCACCCTCTAAAGCTGACAGACATTTAAAAAAAGGCCATCTTCCAGTTTGTTATCCTATATAGTTTTCATAACATAATAAAACTTTTTCCGTTACAAGCAAAGGAACAGGAAAGTACTTGATAGAATTCTGATTTCATAGTTTAACTGATACTGTTAATATAAAGAACCAAGAGCCATTCTTTTTTTAGTCTCTCTTGCATTATTTCATGTATCTTTTTTCCTTAATAGAGCATGTGTACTTGATTAAATGGATTTAAATGTGAGCACTTAATGTAAGTTAATTTGAATTATCTCTAGAATGTAGTTTATGTTTAACTTCATTTAATTCAGGAAAATAGATTTTTACATAAACGATAGCGTTTCATAACTTTAAATCTCACAATGATTTTTATCCATCAATAAAGCCTGTCTTTATGGTACTAAATTTATGTAGGGAACATGGCTGAAAGGTTGCATTAGAATGATTTTAAGATGGGCATATAATTCTGACTGCAAAGCTCTAGGTTTTGTATGTCAGCTCAGATCCTTCAATACGAGAGGTAGAGGAAATAAGTGCAAGAATGGACCATTGCAAATGAAAAAATATATTTAGTTTCACATGTAATTTTAGGTTTTGATTCTCTGGTATGGTTTGACACAATTTAAACAGATGTTGTTTTTCCCTTAAATTATACTGGCTTCCATATACTGCAGGCAGGATTTCAAGTACTGTTTCTATCCTCAAACTTTATACATACTTTTAATAGTATTTTATTAATTTTGCAGCCTTACAATATATGTTGCCTCAGATTAACAACATTTCAAACATCCTTGGCAGTCATTGTTTCTCTGTGTTTACTGCTAGTACTTTTAAAGCTACTAGCTGGATTTCTGTTTTAATAAGATGTCTTGAAAAAACATGATATGAAGCAGCCTTCTTTGACAAGTTAAAGATGGGAGCGAATATATTAATATTGACACCACAAGCAAGCAAAAATCTGATGTTAAAAATATGCCATTCTGATGCTTGAGATCTTAAAGTCTTTTTACAGTTAGAATTACTTATGGACTATTTGAAAACATGAACAATAGGTGTTTGTATATAACTGAAGACCCTGTTTTGAAATCGTGAGATACTAATTCTAGCTGCAGGTAGGCTGCTATAATACTCAACCAAATACCAGCAACCTGTGCACTGTCCTGATAGAAATGCTTTAGCTGAACAGTCTTTTTTGAAACTTAACATTATCTGTGTGGGTGATACGAACCTAACACTTCTGGAAAAAAATGTGTGTAGTAATTGTGTAAGTTCAGTTTATTTTCAAAATGCACGGAAATCATTGCAGTGAGCAGTCTTCACGCTACGGTTAAGCTTAGATAATGCTGAAACACTGCTGGTAGCGAATTTAGCAGGTCCGCAAGTGGTTGAAAATTGTGGTTCCTAAAAGGGAAAAAGAACATGCTATACTTTGTTTCTAGTAAAATAGCATGAAGTTTTGATACTGATAGGTCTTAAATTTTAATATTTGTTTGTCATCTTTAATGTAAAAACTGACAAGGTTTAACTAAAATTATGCAACAGAATTTAAACTCCTATGAAAGAAAATATAAATAGATTTCAGATAATTGATTTACTATTTCAGTGTTTTTGTTGTGGACTTTAAACTTGAGGGGTTGTTGGGTGACTGGTTCCACACACACACACCCCCCCCCGCCGTATAATAATAGACATGGCTTTATGGCATCCATATTAAAAATGGGTAATTTTCCTTATGGTCCCTGTCTTCCTGCTGGGTTGATAATGTTTTGATGTATTTTTCTTTTGCTCTGATGAGAGGTCTGCTGCTGCTGCTCTGACATATTCATTTGGATGAATAATTATAACTTGCACAATGTCAAGCTGAAGATGGTAGGGTTTTGTGCGTCATGACAAGCCTAGTAGCCAGTGCAGGTGTCTCACAGCATGATCAGCAACAGCCAGTGTATTCTGGCTCAGAGGAGACATTTTAGAGTAGTAAGAAATCAGCACCAAGGGCAATGCTGCTGCTGCTAGTTAGAAGTGCCAAATAAATGCAGAGTGCTTCTCAATGACAAGTGCAAGAACATCTTATTTCAGTTATATTCTTTTTCTAAATAACCAGATAAATGTGCTGTCTCCACATTTTAGCATAGACTGTAAGCATCGTTCTGCAATTTCAGTGCATCTATGTTCTGCTGCCCTCACATCAGGGTATTGTTTCTATACTGACCACTGCCCACCTGGTTGACTACATGAAGGTCATGAGAGTGGAAATTAATGACTAATGAGGTCATGCAGCCAGCCAACAATGAAACAGTAATACAAGATTTAGAAGGTATAGTGGTATGAATGAGATTATTCTTCCTTTATTTTGATGAAAACACAATAAAATGCATCATAATATTGCTTTTTCTTTGCAAAGGAGCTTCACAGACACTAGCTTTATATGCAGCTATAAATACAAAAAATGGAGATTGCTGACAAGACAATTTATAAAGATTTCAGGGCGTTCTGTCTCTGATTTGTGCTAAGGATGGGGAAAATTGTTAAACTACTGTTTGTGAGAAATAAACTGTTTCCAAACAAATCTAAAGAATCATAAATTATTTAGGTGATCCAGGTGATCCCTTTTCCATCCAACAACTGTTCACTTTATTAAGTTGTATTCTATCAGTGAATTCATAAAGGACAAGGAGGTAACAGCACCTATAGTTTAGGCTACTTTACCTTTTCCATTAGGAGGCTTTGCAGTTGTTCTTAATTTTGGATAAGGAAATTTTGTGTTAGGAAGAATTTTAGGGGGAAAAAAATCTCAGACCAAAGATCACATTTTTAACTTCTCTTTAATAAATTTTAATAAATTGTGCTGTATTTACCTGAATTAGAATATTCTTACTACCATTTGATGACTATTTAGTTTATCCAGGATTTGGAGCAGGTGTTTGAAATGTGGCAGAATAGGCATATAGGCATATAGCGCTTCTTAACAGCTACAGAAGGTCTTAATGGATTTTATGGCAGGTGCAGACTCCAGACTTTCTTTTTATTCTTCCCAGTCTCTATGGCTCTAGAAATAAGAACCAAGAGTAGAATGGCTTTTTTTCCACTCCTTCTTATTCCTTTAATTGAAGGAAACAGTGTATGGGCAATAGGTGTAAACTTGGGGAAGTGTTTGAATAGGAATAAAGTTCAAAAAAAAAAAAGAGGGAAAGAATTGGCAGGAGGAGCTACCAGTGATGAGATGGAGATGGGAGTGCAGAGGATAGAAATGGAAACAAAAATGTTGTGAAACTATGTGAGACTCTTTCCTGGTAGCAGAGAAGGGTATGTTCCCCTCAAAAACAGATAGGTCCAGAATATCTGATTTTCACCGACCAAATTAAGTGCTTCGTCTCCTACCAGTTGTTGAAATGAATGGAGGATACATACAGTCTGGTAGCACAAAGGTAATATTTGGGTCAAAGTTTTCTGAAATTGCTGGGAATCATCAAAGTTGATATGTTTACATGTCAGTTTTCTTGTAACATAAGCAATTTAACCCAGTCTCTACAAACACCTGTTTTCAGAAGTTAAGATCACAGAATCATGGTGCTCCAAATTAACATTAAATTGCTGTTCAGTCCAAAGGACTGTTGGTATAGCTTGTGTCAGTATGTAACAGATTTTTGCCTTGTAGAGCCTTGAGGCTGAATATACGTGTTGTTGAGAGAGAAAACTGTCTGCTGAGGGTCACTTACAGTGCCTTTTCACAAGTCATCACTAGTTGTATTCTTTGTTTTCTACACTCACAACTAGAAATTTGAAAAATCTGGAGAAGCGTTCAGTGTTTAAAGTTATGACTGTGGTCAGAGGAGGTGATGCTCTAATAAAGACAGTCCTCTTAAAGCCAGGTGAAGGGATCTCAAGCTGAGTATTCCAAACTAACATTTTCTTAGCCTCTTATTTTTCCATATGAAAACTCAGGATGAGGCCATCTAATCTGAAAATGCGTTTTGATGATAAACCCAATGATGTTTTTGGGCTGCTGAGTTTCTGTGGTGGTCGCTATAGAGAGCTGATGGGAATGGGATCATTAAATCATGCAGCATATCTCTGTCAAAAATTTACCAAGCTCCCACTCGAAAGTAATGAGGTGTCCTGGGACTGTAAGGCTTTTACAAGACTTCAGTGCTCATGGTTGATGGGTCCTTCAACCAGCCCTAGCTCCAGGTATCTTCTACAGCTACCATAGTGTAGGTAGTAGTAGTTAATTATAATGTCTCCTCTTATGCTGTTTTGCTAGTCTAAACCAGTAAAACTTTTTTGACCTTGCCTAATGGTAGACTCTCCATTCCACATCTTAGAACCTCCTTTGTCCCAGATATGGTTGGTTTACTTGAGAAGGTCTGGTCAGAATCATACACAGTGTCTCGGCTTGGACCACACCCTCGCTAGTGCCATCTGCACTGACTTTAATAATGCCCAGTCAGCCTAGGGATGAGGAGCACAGCTGTAGAGGGATCACTTTCCAGCCAGTGCAATAGATCTCAGTCACCCCATAGAGGGGGAAAAAATAGTAGTATGTGATCAAATTAGAAAAGACTGTGACATCCACTTGCACAAATACCTGCATTAAGGTTTTGTGACTATTCCAGCTCTAATATTTCCTTACCTCTGCTAGCCAGTCATTACTGCTCGTATGGGCCGCTGATTTCAGTGTCCTCAGTGGTTAGAAATAAAATGCAAGGTTTACATTATATATTAAAAATAACTTCATTTTGTTTTAAGCTGTTGTGAAAGATTAAACTGCCAGAATGTTCTTTGTTTTTATAACGGATGTTTTGCCTGATGAGCATAGAAACCGAACAGATACAGGATGGAGTAACCAGTTTGGTTTTGCTAGTGCTTTTTAGAGTCAGGGCAACCAGTGATGATATTCTGAATTATGTATGTCTTATTTTCCAAAGAATACTTGCCATGTTTTATACAAATTCTAGTGCATTTGTACAAAGGTGACCAAGAAACAAAGAGTTTGAGCTGTTTGACATTACTAACGACTATCTTGGTGTGCTGTAGACCAAAAAAAGAGCATGATGGCAGTCGTCTTTTAAAAGTGTCATGATAGCAGTCTTTTTTTAAAAGTGTTGGGTAATGACCAAAAATTAGTTGGTTAATCAAATAAAAAGGAATGTTACAGTTTTCATAGTTTGCGTGACAAGCATGTGATGTATTTAAATAGCTATAGATGCATTTATGTATATAGCAGGAGACAGCTGGCAACATCAATGAAGCATGCAAATAAGATCAAATGAACAGTGCACTAAAAAAAAAAGATTTAACTACCTTTTTAAGGAACATCATTGAAAAATTACAATTAGTATTAAAATTAATTGGATTTTAAAACTTATCTGTGGGTTATAATCCCTTGATGTTTCTTTTTTCTAGTGAAACCCTTTGAATTCCCAGAAGATAAAGATAAAAATGATTATTAGAGGATTTATCTGTATGTGATACAGAAAAATGTAAAAAATCAAAATGGAAAGCAACTGTTGCAAGTACCAGAAAATTATGCTATTAATTTAAGTGTCATCAGAGCACAAAAGATCATATTTCAGGACTGTGTGGAAATTATTAAAATACTGGAAATAATAGTACTTAAGATGAAGATATTATACTCTAAGATGTGGTTAAGTGACTGACACTATTATATCACTTCAGGTATTATAGAAGTAACAAAATGCTTTTAAAGATAATAAGCGTTACATTTTGAGATTGGCAGTATTCACACTTTTCTGCTTAAGTGCTTTCCTACTTTAATATAATTTAATAACAGCAGGAAAAAATGTAGCATTTTATTTCTAAGCTACACCGTTTCTTTCTAAAGTATGCATGCATAAAATATAAAAACTTATTAGATATAAAAATCATATTTCTTCATCTGAGAATGTTCATATAATTTGCTGCTTTTTGTCCAGTGAGCAAGGGAGAACACAATGACTAAAGATTAAAGGAAATCATTCCATGGGTATTGTGTGTTATTTATAGAAAAATACCTCTTTAAGAACTGAACGTTTAATTTGCCTTTTCTTTTTGACCACAAGAATTTGTTCCCAGGCCAAAAGATACCTGAAATCTGGCCCTTGTTATATCTGTGTTGTTTTTCAAAACATACTTTACCATCTCTTTATCTGAATTGAGTAAGTCTTATCAGTTCTCTCCTATCCTCCTTGCTCTTTACTCGCGCATTTGATTGTTCAGTTGTGTTCTGTGTAAACGTTTTCAAAATATCCTTTGGTGCTCCCAAATGATCCCTCATTTTCTACTCTTGAGTTTCCCACTACCAAACAATTTGAGAAAACGAGTTATGGGGGGAAAGTTTGTCTCCAAAACAATTCCCCCCACCGTTGATCTCTCTTCGCTGCCACCTTTTGTCTAGTTTCTTGATGCCTTCACTTCATCACTCCCCAGGAAGCCACGTTCTGACGGCTCCTTGTTCTCCTACTGGTCTCTTCATAACACGTCCCAGTTCTTCCACCAATTCCATCTCACGTCAGGCTCAAAACCCCTATGGGGTTTTCTGTTGCTCCAAATAGAACTCCTCTCTCTCCTCCTCGCACATTCTTCATCTCCTTTCGCTTCCCTAAATTCATGGGTTTTCATCTGGGCATCTGCGTTTGGAAAGGCGCTAAGGTGGCTGCCGGGTGTTTTTTCTACTTGAAGAAGCCTTTCCTCTTAGAAAGAGTTATTTATTTTGTGCTCACTGACGGTTTAAAACAGACTTCTCTTGCATTGCTGTTCTGTATATTGTCCTGTATAATGAAAGATTTTTCTGATTCCATCTAATCCACTCTCAAATATTGAAATCCCTTGAGTGTAATCCTCTGATTATTAGATGGTTTCTCCTTCTCCTCCCATGTTTACATGGCTTGAAATCTAATGTTAAGTACCTGTTTTTATACTGCTTAATTTGCAGAGAATTGTGACATTGTTAGGCTATATTTCCTAGAGTCTTTAAAAAATAAACAAGCTATTTTAGTTATGTGGGTGTTTCTGTGTATTTATATTTGGTACCACTGCCATGATGCTCAGCTGAAGTAGAGAGAAAATACCAGAACGTTAGAAGTTTAATAGTAGCTAATGATGATTTTTACTTTAATTTTACAGTAGTTTGTTACACATCACAATGCAAATTAATAGTTATCAGTTTTCAGAAAGGTTTTCTGAAAAAGAGCATAAAACACTATCAAATCCAGGTATGATGATGCATGTTAGAACTACCGGGATTAGAGAATTGACGCTGTCCTCAGGGTACAGATATTCTTTGTGTTACTTCAACTAAAACAACTGTGAGGTTTAACATTTTATGCTGCCACGATGCACCTGGATACATACTGGATTTTAACACTTAAGTTACTTACAGTTTGTTTTTTAAATATGGAAACTATATGAAATTTGTTTAAATTTCTTCTTTTCTTAGAACTCCTTAATTGACATTTATAACCAGTTCCTGGTGGCATTAGAATCGCTGAAAGAATTCTGGGATACCATGGATGAAATTGATGGGAAGACATGGGTGCTTGAGCCAGAAAATCCCACCCGGAGCGCTACAGCAAGAAGAATTGCAATAGGTACGAAAAGGTTTGAAGGAATACAACGGGTTTGAGAAGTAAAACTGGGGGTGCTGCTTTGCTTTGCTCATCTAATCAGATGGTGCCTGTTAGAGTTAGGAAAATGAAAGGTAGCAGTTAAAACCAGCAAGACACAACTCTCCTATTTTGTGTATTGAACAAAATAACCTTCCACAGAATACTGAACATGTTGAGGAAATTAATTGCAACTTAACTGTGCTACCTAAAATGAAAGTTTCTGCGGGAAAATACTGCGTATTTTTTTAAATTATGAACATAGAATCATAGAATCATGAAGGTTGGAAAAGACCTCTAAGATCATCAAGTGCAACCATCAACCCAACACCACCATATGCCCACTAAACCATGTCCCGAAAACATATAACTGTCAAAAACTGAGGACTTGCATGATAACTCTAGAAAAATCTGTATATGTAAAAAAAAAAAAAAAAAAAATCAGCTTAGATGAAGCCCTTATCTCATTCACAAATTTCAAGTTTATGAACAGACCATAACTTTAGACTGCTCCTGTCCTGGAAGAGTGGAGGGAGTATCAGAGTGCAGTTGAAAAGGGGGTTAAAAGAGGCAGGCGGAAAGGACAAAGAAATAAGAGAAGAGAGGAGATTAGAGGCTGACACTGTTAAAGCATCCCAAAAAGTACCTTAACTCATATGCTGATGTCTGGCATTTTAAGGTCTTAATATATTTAGGATAAAGGGGTCTTGTAATTGCAAAGGAGAAACCTGCCACTGTCCGTCAGAGGTTAGAAATACAGGGGGGAAATGTTATCTTTGAAAGAAGAGTTCTGATTTTTAGCTTAAGTCCAAAATATCAATAGCATATTGTAGAAATCTGAGAACATACAATGGACCAAAGTAGACCTAAGTCGTCCCCGAAACCTGCGGAAAGACAGACTGCCTGCAGCATGAAGAAGGAAAGGAGCTAGTGGGGTGCTGAGGCTGCTCCTTCACTGGGGTGGAGGGAAGGACAGAAAAAGTTCAGCAGCTGGCTAAAATGACATGGGTCGGACACCACTTCTTTGTGTGAGTGGGTGTGTGTGGGCAGTCAGGGTGGCTTTGTCTTGGTTCTGCTGTACTTTGACACAGACCAATAAAAAGGAAAGAAAAGCCTCAAAAAGCGCCTCGTGTTAGATCAATGGAGGGCAGCACAAGGCTTTGAGCCTTTTGTGGTCGGCCACAGACAATCTCCAGTTATGGCTAAACTTTGATTTCATTCATTCCAATTTCTTCAAGGAGGGTAAGCCTAACGTGCATCTTAATCACAAAACATGTTGGGTTTCACCTGTTTTTATTCAGAAGAGAATTTACTGTGAGGGTATTAACCTGGATCCAGAACATTTTTGAGCTGCTTACCCCTTATGCATAGCAGACCTTATAAGGATGATGGGGTATCTTATAAAAGAAAAATATTTGCTATTTCAAAAGTACTGTTCGCTCAGTCCAGCAGAATGCTGTGGAGGGGACTGACTTCTGCTGCTTAATATTGTCTTTGTGCTTCTGGTTTTGACTATAAAAGATAATGAGGAATTAATAACAATTACATCTCTACTACCTTTAAAACTTCACTAAGATTTCAAATGGATTATGTCACCTAGCTTGAGTTTGATTATTCAGGAATTAGTCTAAGTGATAAGGTTAAGACTAGTCTAAAAGAAATGCAAGACTGGCAGGTTTTTTTAATCAGTTGCTACTCTTAAGTAGAGTCCAGTGAAAGTTAAATATTTGATATATACCGGTATTTTGTACAATTAATTTGGATACCTACCAACTTTTTTATTATTTATTGTAACGGAAAACTAACCAACTTAAAGCTGCTTTTTAAAAAAAAAAAAAGTCATGTTTCAGTTTTCAAATACTTGACTGCAAAGAAAAGCTTCCCCTATGGCTTACATGTTTTTTCATTATAGGGAACAACGTCTCTGTGAATGTAGAGGTAGACCCTCGGCATCCAAACGTGCTCCCCGAGTGTTATTTTCTTGGAGCGGATCATGGTAAGGCAGTGGATGTGCACGTCTGTTTCTCTTCTAGAATCTGATCTCTGGTGAGCAGATACCAGTGTAAGCTGTGTCAGACTACTGGGGAAAACTTTACTTAAGCAGAGCCAGGAATTAAGCTGAGTATGTGCATAGGAGAGTTTTACACAGTAGATGCTGGGCTTTTTAACAGCCTAAATCCATAGCATGCTGGTTTGCTCTGCGAGTGATGCTTTTTTCCAGTGCCTTCGGAGCGCAGTTTAGAGGGAACCCTGTGTCCTACAGATGATTACCCAATCCTGTTTATATTTTAATATAATTGGGGGGGGGGGGGGGGATTTAAATTTACTACCTCTGTCCTAATAGTGGTTGGAAATATTTAAGCCTTTTCTTCCATGTCCCACAGCTTTTTTCCAACTCTTTAAGGTAACTACAATCCTATCTTCAACAGTATTTTAAATGTTAGCGTAATAAATTCCCCAAACCAACAAGTAAGAGCAGTCATTGACTTTAAAGTACTTAACTACTTAAAAAACCCTCAACTCATGCCTTCCCCTTCAGTGCTGAAATATGAGGGGTTAAACCGGGGTGGGGGGAGGCGAAGCGGAGCCTGGGGGTGATGTAATTATTTATGCACATTGTTTGCAGTGGTTAACCCTTTGAGAAGTAAGCTGAACAATGACATGCACTTATGGTAAGCATCTTTAATCATATAGGTTTGATACTGAAATGGTATTTGCCATTCCTAGAGTTGACTCTTTTCCTCCCTCTCTCCCACCTGCAGGGATCCAGAAATCAGTTTACTGCAAAACTTGAAAGACCTCTTAGAAATTGATTTTCCATCCCGTGCTGTGTTAGAGAAAAGTGTGAGTTGCTTTTTGTTAATGCTCAGTCGTTATTTCTCAATAGGTAAAATTTAAACGGTCACTGCATAACTGCCAGCAAATTAAGAGACTTGGAAGGGAGTTAATTGGATTAATATATTGTCAAAAGGACTTCTGAACTTCAAGCAACAGTTGTCAGAGCTTGTTAGCCTTTGATTGGAGGTGCGCACTTTCCTGCGGCCTTCATAGCAGTAAGGCGATTGAAAGAGGAAGTTCCAGAGTAGCTAATGAGATGTGGAAAATCCAAACATTCTGTTATGGATGTTGATGACTTAAGTTCTAATTAGGTAGAGCTGCTTAGAGGGGACAAGAGGCCATCCAAATACTGGTGCATTTCAAACCAACTTGGAATTAATTTTTGACAATGCTGTAGTGCTGGATTACTAGCTTTGCTTCCACTTGTGAAATTTTTAAATTAGTATCTGACTGTGAGGTCTGTGCCTGATTGTACAAATGTAATGACAAATCGTTGCATTTAATAGAAAAGAAAGAGTGGGGCCCAAGAGTATGAAAACGCTTGTCAAACGAGACGTAATTCAGTGAGAGGACAAACTATAACCTGCCAGAGTCTTGTATGTCTGGCAACTAATCTCACTCTTTACACCATAGTGGTGTAAATGTATATATATTGAAGGCAAAAACAGGTAGTAATTCTGAGTAACAAAAAATGCAAAGGCAAATAGATGAACACCTTTTCTGTGTTACCAGCCCTGTTTCTTCCTTTCAGTCGTACCATAAACTAAAGCACGTTGTGTTTTAAGGATTTTGCTAAGGACTGTGGAATCTGCTATGCCTATCGCCTCGATGGCACGACCCCAGATCAAGTGTGCGATGACCCCCGATGTGGACAACCTTTTCACCAGGCTTGCCTGTATGAGGTAAAGCATTTAACTCAGAGATTCTAGAAAATAAGCATTGCCCACTTAAATTTCAGATGAAGTGAAGTCCTTTAAGGAGTGCAACAACTGTCACTGTGCTTCCTCTTCTCTTCTAACTCGCAGTTCATAAATAAGCTCTCTGCAGAAGGGAACCTGCCCCACTTTGTGGTTGCACAGACTCTGACTTGACATGTGCCATGTTGACCAAATGAACTTAAATTTGATATGGAACAAATATGAATTTTAATCCACATGCTTTTGTTGCAGTGGCTGCAAGGTCTTGCTTCTAGCAGACAAAGTTTTAATGTCATCTTTGGTGAATGTCCGTATTGTAATAAGGTAAGGAAATCTAATGAAAATGAGTGATTCAACTAAACAGTGTGCGGTAGCTTAAATAAAGGCAAAAACTGTTAACAAAGTCATCTTAAAACTGAATTTTGTGGCCGCTGTCTTCCCTTTACCTGTTGGGATAAAGAAAGGGAAACTCATGCATTTAATGCACCAGTATTTAACGAAAGGTTTTCTGAAATAGGATGAAGACAGGTAACACACCAGTTACCAACATACTAGTGGGAGAGTAATTAAATATCACGCCCCATTGTATTTCATGATACTTTTTTAATGTTGCTGTAGCAAAGGTCCAGTTTCAAAAAAAAAGAAAAAATAATCCCAACATTTGTAACACAAAACAGCCTTGTAAAAACAGTTTACTGCATACATAACTATTGAGTGCAGATTTGGAAAGTTTAAGAGACCTTGCCTGTAAAAGAGATGTACTGACAGTATTATTTTAAAAAATCTTTTTCAAGCCCCTGACACTGAAATCTTCAGTGAGGAAACTCTGAGAAAAAACTGCATAACGGGAACTCTGCTGCACTTACACTGAAGACACTGAAACAGTGACATCAAAGAAAATACAAGGAAAGTAATATTAGTAGCAGAAGTACAAGTATAGCTACACTGTATGGGTATGTTTCATCAGCAAATGCCAGCCTAAATAGAACAGGTACAGACGGACTGGTGATGTCAGAACCAGGTTCTTGCAACAGTAGTGGATGATCTGCAGTTACGAGCTGATGGTGTTGCTTTTTGGATTCTGAGAATATTGCTTGGGGGTCGAATGGTGGTAATCCTCTTGCAGTGTCTTCCTGCAGGGGGGGAAAAAAAGTTATAATAAACTTCAATATTGAATAATGAGATGTGAATCGGGAAGACAAAGATACCAAAGACAACATCTGGTGATTTAAGTTATCCCACAGAAAGCAATGCAATTCTCACAAATTCTTAACTCTGGAAGTTGCAGGTGTAAGTATAGTGTATATTCTGTGTACAACACTAGGTATGATTAAACACCTTCTAAAGAGACATACTCTATATTTAATTACTGGACAGCTGAAATTCTTCTGTATCTTTAACTTGTTTCTAAGACATGTTAATAGATTTAGTCTTTACAGTGTTCCTGCTAATAAAATTTGAGCCTGGAAACCCTAAGCATTACTTTGTATAAGTTTTTGCATTTCCTAGTGAAGCTAGAGTTCTCCTGATTCATCACAGACAGCATAAATATGCTAGTAGTGTGGGCTTTGGTCTGGGTGGTGGTTGGGGTTTTTTAGGTCTCCAGAAGCAGCATCATCCTTAGCTTACCTGTTTGATCTCTGTCTCTGAAAGGAATTCCCAACACTGTGATGTTGTTTCACACATAAGACTTGACCATATTTTCCACTGTCCTGTAGAAAAACTTCAACCCTGGACATACAGTTTTCTTGGTGAAAATTCATAACCTCAGGGGTGTTTCTTGTTTTAATGAAATATGGGCCCCATCTAATAGAAAGACACTGTTCTGCCCAGCTCTTGTTTTTTCTTATGTCATGTTGAAATCCTAAATATGGCACTCCTTCCCTATTTCCTGCTTTCTTAGGACTACAACAGCAGCTTTTATACAAAATGTACAGCAGGGAGGAGATTTGGGGGAGAGGTTTGCTACCTTTTGGGTTTTTGCTAATACTTTTTAAATTATACAGTTGAGGACTAGGAAGTAGCACTGGCATATCTTCATATTATAAAGTTGTATTTGTTACTCTGAGTCACTCTTGTGTCAGGACTCCAGAGGCTTTTCAGAGCCTGTCTACCTTGCCATCAGCCAAAACAGCTCCAAAAATTGCTCTGCTTGCCACTTTTGATGCTCTCAGGTACAGCTGTGCTTGTACCTGAGGCTCTAGGCAGTGATCAGCAGACTGCTTGAAGCAAATAATTTTGCATTAATAATAAGATAGCTTTAAAGTTGCATTTTTTGTGCTTATTAGAAATTGTCCTCATTTAACAAGTTATTTTTCTATATGAAAGGAAAACAAGCTAGAAACGCTCTGTTAAACTATACTTGAACTCCATGGGAAAGGAGCAGGGTGATTACTGAGATGTACTTTGTTCTGCATTATTTTTACTAGAACCTTGATTAATTTTTTTCATCAATTTTTTCATGTACAGTTGAAGAGTAAGCCTGAATACATTCATTCAACCCTTCTATGCAGTAAATTACCAGTAATATTTGAGGTTAGTTAACTACTAAAATTCACAGATTAAAAAGTCTGAATTCAAGAACTTAATTAAGAAGTGCTATGAAGTCTTCCATTACATAGAAAAGGAAACTACTGAAGGAAGTTTCTACCAAGAAAACAACAGACTTTGCAAATGGAGACTGTTGTTTCCCCATCGCTTTTATCTGTTGGGCAGAGACACTGGTGCAGTGCTTCACAATCGAACTATAAAAAACCGGAGTGTTAGTTTGGTAATAAGCAACTATACACAAACTTTTAGTGTTTGTGGCAAACATCTAGTTTTTGCATACATGTAGTTTAGGGTTTGTTTGTGGTGGCATGGTTTGTTGTTGTTTGGGGTTTTTTTAAACTCTTGTTTTTTAGAACAGCTGATCCTTCTTTTGCAGGGTGCCATGACCGGCCTAAGGTAAAACCAAAAACCTCACCTGTTGGGGGTGGTCAGGCTCCTGAAGCATAGTGTGAAATTTAATTGGCTTCTCTTCAGCCTGGAATTGCCGGTGTGTTACCCGAGTGTGGGGCCTGCTGAGGCAGTTTGATTCTTCCTCTTTCACCTTGTTGTGCTGCTGTGGCACTGGTTTTGGCGAAGGCTTCGGTAAGTGAACCTGTTGACGTACAGATAGTAATTCTGTATGCTGAAAAGAATTGAGTAACGTTCAAAATTATCACAGGTAACCATTCCAATACTTGGACCTCTCAGGTTTGAGACAGGCAGTGGGGAAGGGTAGGGCCCTGTCTGCACTGATTAACCAGGCTATACAAGAAACTTACTTGGGAGTTTTACAGTTGGAATAATAGAAGCCAGTAAGCATATCTATACTTCTGGGGCTTGAGACATAGCTCCTGGCTTTTTTCAAGCACTTTTCTTCCTTGCCCACCCCCACAGGGCTACATGGGCCTAACAGAGCAGACAAACTCCCAGGACATACCACGCATTGCTTGTGATGCCCAAATCCTCACCTGCTGAGGCTCCCTTTGGTGAAGCATCTGGATTAATTTACTTAGCTTTCCTTCGTCTTGGAGTTGTTTGCCTGTTGCCCCAGTACAGGCTTTGTTTGGACAGACAGATTCTTCACCTTCCATCTTTTTTTGCTTCTGCTGAACTGGTTTTGGTATAGGCTTTGGTAAGCGAACCTGTTGACATACAGCGCACAATTTTGTTAGTGAAAAAAGTCAGTATTTCAAGAAGAAAAAGGTTCCATCTTCAGTTCTGAGAACACAGAATGAGAGTAAGCTTTTATCTTTCTCAAAATAATTGTTTTCAGCATTTTAATTATCAATACATGTCTTCTTCAAATAGTGCAAATCTAGAGCTATGCTGTATATATAAAATAAACGTGAGTTGTACGTTTTAAAACATTCACTAATAACCTTTCTTGGGAATGATGCCAATAAGTCACTGTTTGTTTCATTAACCAGTAGAGCTGAATGCATTTCCTATCACTGGATTGAGTCACGCAAAACTCTATAAAGAAAGATAATCACCGCCTCTTCTGACTTGGGCAATCTAATTTAAGAGTCAAGTCTGTAAAAGAACGCAAGTCTCCTAAAATGTAAATGGGGAATACACTGTGAATAGTTGCATGAATTAATGCAAGTGTTTTTTCCTGTGCTGCTCTATGCACAAAGTATCAAACGATGCCTGGTTTTGGCTTTTGGAACTTGGAAGACGAACGGAGCCAAAACACAGGCTTGTATGCCACATGCCTTTGGTGCTTCTGGCACGCTAATAACTCTGTAACTGTAACGTTTGCATATGGTCCTCTATGCAGCAGCTGTATCTGAACGTAGCAGCTAAAAAAGAAATAATGGGCTGCCTTTTTTATACTGCCAGCTAAACACATACAGGAGATAGACAGAAGCCGCACAAACTAAATACCCTTGAAAGCGCCAGTAGGCACTTCATAACATTGCTTAATCCAAAACACCTTTTAAGGATATAATCCTTAGTTCTGCTCTGAGAAAGCGATTAATGTTTAGAAACACCGAGGTGTGTAACAGCAACTCGAGCTAGCTTCAGTCTACACCGGAACAAAACACTGTAGGTAGCCCTGAGAAAAGGAGTTACACAGGTGAGGCCAAGCCCCAGGCCGACGGTTACCTGGACACAGGGAGCCAAGCTGCTTTCTCCGCACCACGCAAGAACCGCTAACCTTGTCGACAGCCACCTCTGGGATCTTCACAATGTGCACACACTTTAAACAGCTACCTCACTTTCAAAACAGGACTTGGAGCACTTGTGAAAATATTTATGCTATGCCTAAAAATTACTATATTCCATACTAATAGAAGTTACAGGTTGCTATTGATGCTATCTTTTAATGTGAAATCTACAAAATCTAGCATGTAGTCAGCTGGCCTTACTGTGCTAGCACTTCCACTGTAGGTGAAAAATCCGAACGTTATCTATCCAGTGCCGAAAATTGTGGTAAACAAATTTAGGAATTAACACAATTAATATTTTATCACCTAAGTTTGGTATGCAGTTGAAACAAAGAACCAGGATGTAGCCATGTCTTATGTCACGTCAAGATTAAATTAATGTACTATACAGGGACCTGCATCTTAAAATTAGTGTTCTGTAGCAATTCCTCTTCACACTATCTTCAAGGAACTAGTGTTACAGGTTCCTCTTATTGGTACTCACAGGTGTTTACTGGTCTTCAGAAGGGAATTAACCCAAAATCACCTCTTCCCTGTGTACCAAACTGGTACAGGTGGAGTCAGACAGGTCATCTGGAGTCAGATTCTGCTCATGAGGCAGGAGTGAGGAGACAGTGGATTGTTTGTAGTGGCTCCCACTATTCTTAGGTTGCCTCTTTAATGGGAGAAGTATTTGGTGAATAAAAGGAGAGGTGGAAAGGGAATGCAGAGGGCTGAGATGAAAAGCGTCAGCCCTAGGATAACTAGAGACAGTGCCCTGAAGAGATGCAGTGGGAAGTGCCTGCCTGTCATCGAGCGCTTTGTCAGGACTGTAGCGCCAAAGCGCACCAGGCCTCAAATATCCTCCATGGCCAATAACCACAGATTGAAAAATCAGATTTTCTGAAAATAGCAATAAATTTAGAGAAAGTTCAGTCATCTGCTCTCTCCACTTGTATTTTAAGTACTCCTTAAGTCCTTTGAATAACCCTAGAAATCTCCTTTCTGCAGCTGTTTTGCAGCAAATGTTACAGGAAACTGGCACACGTAAGCAGCTGAAGAAACACACTCCAGTGAAAAATAGGCGATCACGGGAGCAGCGCTGGCATTCTTACTGTTCCAAGCAGCACGACACTCAACATCAAAAATTGCTCTGAAAAAGTGATGGTAGATGCCAAGATTTAGTAATATTCAGACACACTCCCTCTCTGATCTTGTTCTTGGCCATCAAACCCAGTTCTGCTTTGTCCTACAGCACAAGAGTGGTGATAACTCACTCCTCATTCACAGGTTTTTCAGTGGGGTTGCGTACCAGCAAAGAGCAAGTGCTAGAGCAGCTTTTACAGCCTGGAAGTTCAGGATCATCATTTCTGCCAGCGTACTGCGAAGTCTTAGGCCAGGCAGTAAGAGGAAAATAGATTTGCTATTCAATATCTGACTCTAAGAAATCAGAGACCCAACCAGATCAGTTGGAGATCAGTTAAGGGCTACCTGATATTTCAATGAGGTTCAGAAAACAGCACAAACTTAAGAAAAAGCTGCTCAAATTAGTGACGACGAAGTGGTCACCATCACTCGGCAAGGGAAACACTGTCACTGAAATAGCTGTTGGTTTTGTTAAAAGGAAAAAAAAAAGTGATAAAACCAGAAAAGTCAATAAAATTGCTAAAATAAGTATCTGTAATTACCAAGACCAAAACCCAGTGCCTTTTTATTAAACATGAACTTTTGTTCTGCCTTCCATAATACGTAAATAGTGCTGACAATTGGTTTGTGAGGCACTTGCTACAATAAAATGTAATTGTATCATGAGAGAAAGGTGACAATCAGGAGATCATGAAAAAATTACATATTCTCACTGGTGGTTAATTAGCCATGCAAAACCCCCTCAAACAGATATTCTCTTCTATTAGGAATGATTACTATGCAGGCCTACAGATGTCAATTTCCCTACTAATTGAAGGTTGTAAAGCTCTGGTGCCAAGGTTTTGCTTCCAAAGAGCTAATTTATGACTAGAAGGATATTTTATGTCTTCAGTTGCAGCAGCTACAAAACTCAGCAAATCAGAACCATCTGTGCACTGATACTTGAATCACCATTCATCTAGCAGCCTATCAGTCACATTAGTTTGCATCCTGCATTCTTGGCTCATGTACACTTGCGATGGTCCAAAGTTCACCAGAAATATTAAAAATGAATGGTACCCTGACCCGGCCTTATTGCACACGCATCAGAGACAGAAACGGGGCTCTTGCACACAGGGAGTTTTGAGGCAGAGGTATGATGGGACTGACATTTCCCAGTAAGTCCAGTAAGACTGCTAATTGCCTCCACCTCCACTTATTAAAACATGGTTTTATTAACTGTATAGCTTCAGACTTGGAAGTACAAAAGGAAAATATAACACGATAGCTGTCAGTTAAAATTCTGGGCTAGCGCATCACATAGCGCTGCATACCAATAACGCAGCTAAATCCCAGAATAATACCTCCTCCACATTAGTGGCTGCAGGAGTATAAAGGCAAATGACAAAGAACAGTTTGAAAGCGAGAAAATGAATTAAATGCTGTCGCTAATAAAGGTAACTTTGCTTTTAATCTGGAACGAAGGAAAAACCTGGCATTCAGGCTTGTCGTCAAGATGTTAGTGAACAAAGTCCTTGACTTCCCCATTATCCTGAAAGTAAATCATTCTCCACAGACCTACCGCTTTGAAGTGAGAGGCTGTAGGTCAAAAGGACTCATGACAGTTCTTCCTCCTGCAGGGTCGACATCCCACTTTTTAGCAAAGCCAGGGGAAACAGGAATTAACAAACACGGTGTATTTAAGGCAAAAGAACTGCTGTGTCAGTCTCATTTTGAGACCTTAAAACTATTTCCTCTTCTACAAAAGAAAAGACAACAATCAAGCAGGAGATGTCAGAAATAATCCCAGAACTGTCTTACTTACTTTTGCCACCTTAGCAGCACAGTGATTTCGCGTGCATGCTGCAGCAGAAAATTCCAGAGGGCCGTCGTAGCGAGTTCCACTCGATTCTAGTCCATCCAGCAGGATTTTCTTGAGCACTTGATACTTCGGCTTCTCATCATAAGCTAAGCTATAAACACATGCCAAAAACTTGGATATTTCACCTGCGGAGCACATTTTAATGTAAATTTCACTCGGTATAGACCTGGAACTTCAGAAAGAATTTAATTCCAAAATGGATGCCAATCCTACATTGCCAAACAAGATGACACAATTTCACCTGAAGACACGCTCGAAACACAGAACTGACACTATCTTGTCTTCTCGAGGTGAGAAAAGGAAAAGATAGACTTAGATAAACAAGCTCAGCCTCAAGGGCTATGTCTTGGTATGCACATGCAGCAATTCATATAGTGCCAAAAGCTATCAGAGTATAAAAATTAATCTAAATACTTTACCTACAAATATTGATAGTTCTGTGTAAAACACAAGCATTTTATATTTCCTAGATCATAATACCCCTTTAAATATTCAATACTCTCAACAATGCTATTTTAACCTGCACAGATATTATACTTCGAACGCTTTGGAAAAAAACAACTTTTTTTACTTCTAATACTTGGACAAACGTTGGTTTTGAGATTACATCCTAAAACAGTCTAATAGCAGCATTATTTTGCTATCGTTATCGAGTGGTTCTAGAAGCAGGGAAACCACTGAATGGGCAGAAATAATGCTATGAGGAAAAACATATGGGGGGGATCAAACTTTTCTTTCAGACCCAAATGTATCCTAAAACTACACCAGGTATTAGCCTCTGGCAGAACCCCAGAAGTAAAGATTTACTGCATATGTATACACATCATGAAGATGTTTTATGTAATACACGATGCGTTCCAGTAATTCCAATATAGAAATGCTATGAAAATAAGTGAATACATAAAAAATACATACTGACCTTTGAGGGAAGTTTGCTGTTTTCCCTGAGTTACTTATGTATTTCAGTGAAGGAAGAAACATGACAAGACAAACTGTCCACTCGTTTGCTTTTTCAAACTCCAAATACTAAGCAATAAACCTTCTGTGGGCAGTTGCTTATTATTTCCATACTAACAGCTACTTCTGTTTCTAGGATAGTCACTGCTTCCTAACACCTTGGATTACATATGGCTAAGATCCCTTATGTCACTCTATGGCATACATCACAGATGACACTGATCAATTCAGCCCTCCATGTCTGTATCATCTACTTAGTACTGGTTTATGGGATAACGCAGGAAAGCAGCAGAAAAAAAAAAGAGTTCCTGCAATAAAAGCATTATGTATCCTGTATCGGTAAGCACTGAGAACCATTTATTGCAGAGTGGCCAGCATTTGACTTCACTCGGAAATTTACTTTCTCCCCTTGCAGTGAACAAGCCTTGGAGCTAAAGATGCTTTAAATATAATAAGCTTGTACACGAAGGGCCTGATCCAGTTCCACTGAAGTCAAAAATACTAGTTCAGTTAAACTGCATCCTGAATTAGTGAGTGTGACATATAATCTAATGATGAGCATTACGTAACTACTCTGTTACCAGCTAAACACAGATACTGCAGCCTGAATTCCTCTGTCGAATAGGTACATGTAAGAGCGGTTCATGCAGCTGTGATGTGAGGATGACTTCTGCTTGCGCACTGCAGTTTGCCCTAAGACCACAGCCTGGTAATACCGCATGGACTCAAGCCTGCTGAAGGCATCTATCTACCTTAAGGTGCAAAACTGAGCAATTGCATTTAAGATTTTTATTGTGAAGGCTTTGTTAAATTTGTGCTACTTTTCCTTTTGTACTGTTTTCCCCAAATGGACTAAGGTATTTGAGTATTTTTCATAACAGACTAAAGAGCTACATGCTACAAAGCATAAGCAGACTTACTACAGCTGCTTCCAGAAGAATCCCATTCCATCACTGAGTCTGGGAGCTCGTCCATAAGTCTGAAACAACATGAGAGTGCAACAATTTAATGTGGTTTTGGAGCAGGTGATTCTTCATTTGGGATTTAGGAAGACAGCAAGTCTCAATTCCAAAGGGAGTGGACCTCCGGGATAGCTAATGATTCACAGTACTGCTTTTAAAACAAAATCTCCTCTTACCAGCTATATTTTTAACTCTTTGGAGACTGCTGATTTCAGCAAGACCAGGCTTACAGCTAAGACTGCACTTTAAGTTTTTCTTTGCAGATATTTTAAGCTTTCTAGAAAGAAAAAGAAAAATGCTTTGAGCTGAAATGGTTTGTTCTGATTTCAGCTGAATGATTAATATTTGTCTTTTGGAATTTAAGAAGCAGTTCTGGCCTGCCTACCAGTCATTTACTGTCAGGTTCCTTCTGCCATGTAGCTCACAGGCAGCTGGGTGATGGCTGTCAAAATTACAAGCAGGCATGGCAGGGACAAAAAGGGAGAGGGAAGTTAAAACGACCTCAAGTCCCATGTACTTCATAAACCGAAGGGCAGGGCCACAGAAGTACTTTCTATCTATCCAGAAAAAGAAATAGCAAAGGACACTGGAGCTCGGAATCAATCATACCCTAAAAGCAGATGAAGTAACACCAGCTCTCATCTTTGTGCAGGCAGGAACCAGGATGATCTCCTAGCACCTGCAGGAACCTGCAGCTGCACAAAGCCCCTCGCCCTGAGAAAGCGAACTCTGTTAGTTCAGCCTGGCTATTAATAGCCTTAAGGGATCCTTTTTCTTTGTTCGTTTGTTTAAAGAAGCCATGAAGGTCCACCAATCAGCAACAGGATGTCTTTTCAAATGCACACAGTTGGAGTACATAGGCTAATAACCTTCACTTCAGTCATCTGTTGTTTAGTATCAGAAATAGGGGTTTCAGTCTTGGGGAAACGAAACACTTAAACGTGTTTTCCTGTAATCTAGCTTAAATTCTAATTCAAATAGAGCCTTACCTCTAATTCTGGCATGGCATGAACATTTCTAAACTCAAATCACAGAGTCACTAAGGTTGGAAAAGACCTTTAAGATCACCCAGTCCAACCATCAACCCAACACCACCATGTCCCCTAAACCATGTCCTGAAGTGCCACGTCCACGTGTTTTTTGAACACGTCCAGGGATGGTGACTCCACCACCTCCCTGGGCAGCCTGTTCCACCATTTGACCACTCTGTCAGTAAAGACATTTTTCCTAGTATCTATTCTAAACCTCCCCTGGTGCAATTTGAGGCCATTTCCTCTCATCCTGTCACCAATTACTTGGGAGAAGAGACCAAATATACAAGCAGGCCTTAAATATCCCCTTACCAGTGCCTAAAGCTTTGGCACAGTTGCCTCATCGCCCCAGCATTACTGGGACGAAAGACTAAGAACCCACAGTGAAGGGATGAGAGGATGAGACAACTGCTGAACAACAGAGTTTGAGGTCCTGCTCTGGCTTCCACTTCCACCTTCTAGGCCCAGCCCCTTCTTCCTCACCATCACATGGACTCTGCAGCAAAGGACTGGCATGCTCCAAAGTGATTGAGCTGTACTAGTAACATACTTCTCAACTTACAAGCAACTGGATACGCGCGTATATCTGGATGTCTACTTCTGGCCTTTGAAAACAGTATAAGCACTGAAAATGAACATAAATAAAAGGGGATGGCCCAGGCAAGTTACCTAATACCAAGAACCTAATTCAGTAGACTAATAAGATATTTCCGATAAATGGAAGCTGTATAATTATCCGTGCGTTTCCTCTAAGCATCTGCATGCTTGGCATCCTGAAAATGCTAGCAATCTAAGGGTTAACCGCAAGGGAAGAATTAGTGAAGCAGCTTCATTGATTAAATTGATTTAACATTGAATTGTTTAAGTGTTACCTTGCAGGGGGTTGTATAATGATCAGAACTTCTAAAGGAGAAATATTAAACATAACATACGATGTCAACATTTACAGATGCAATCGGTATTATCCACAGTCTGCAGGCTAACCTCTTCCACTCGTGAGAGCCGATGCCACGCTGCATTTGCAGATTGATTTCTGTGGATCAGCTATCCCTATTGTGTACCTCTGTTGTGACTGGCCCTACTTAAAAGTTTGCCGCCTTCTCCAATTGTGATGTTACATTTACGGGTAACTACTCTTCTGTACAGCCTTCTACAGGCTACACTCTACCACATGCAATTAACTCTCTCAAGTCCCAACTGTGAAACAGAGAAAGAAAACACTAATACACTGTTGCTTTAGTAAGCTCTAAATGAGTCATGCTGGGAAAGAAAGATTTTAATCAAGTTCTCTAGTATTTTGGTATTTAATTGTTTGTAACAGCAGTAGGCTTATATAACATTAAAAACCTACATAAAAACATCTGAAAAACAGTATCATATAGAAAGTTAAATAAATTGAATGCACATGTGGAAAAACTTCCAGGAGATGTTTGTACTATAGTCTCTACAAAGCACCCGTGAAGTTTAATGGAAACACGCAACCTTCTGTATGTGCAGTAAGGCCTGCGCTAATTCACAAAATGTTTTCTTAAAAAAAAAAAAAGTACTAAAAAATACAAAGCAGACAAAATGCCTGTGCGCTGTGCATTTGAATGTATCGTATCTCTACAGCAGTATATACATAAACATGTGGAAGAGGGTATACGTGCACACAGAGTGCACACTTATAAGCGCTTCTCATAAGGAAAACTGTTTTAGTTTTCTCGTAAGGTGCTATTACACAAGATGCAAAGCTGCCTTTTTCAGACCTGTTTTGTAAAGTGATGAGGACATTGCAGGGTTCTAGGGGCTATGCGTGTGCACATGTGTACATGTGTGTGTTGTTTTATTTTTACTTTGTTTTCGCAGTCTGGACAGCTACAGGGTCCTTCAGGTTCCGTTCCCAGGGCAGCTTCCCACATAACCATTGCAGCATGCAGTAGCCAAGGATTTCAAGGTCACCTCGTCTGGATGGGGCTAAAATGTGGGGAGGGCGCAGGGAACAGAAGGGAAAAAAAAAAAGAAGAAAAAAAAAAGAAGAATAAGAACTTCTTCTTAGGAAATAGAAAAGACTTTGATTGAACTAGTGTTGATGAAATATGAAAAAGCCAAATGGGCAAAGTGTTTTGTTTGTTCAGCTGTATTAGACCTGAGACGCCCCGGCATTTGGCCACAGTCCACAGACAGGCAGTGACTTGTTACTGCTGAAGCAAGGGTCACTTTCCTCACCTCCTCCAACTTCATCCTTCCTCAGTCTGGCCTGTCACACGGACTTGATCCCCATGGCCTCTGACATGATCCAGACAGCCCATAACTGAGTACCAACACTTTCTCAAAGAGCCAGGCAGTAAAACAAAGAAATAAATGTCTGCTGCTAAATTGCTAACACATGTTCCAGGAAGTCCATGGGGTCCACATTGGTCATGCAGGGACCCTGTGAGTGCAGACTAAACACTGATGGCCTTTCCTGTTCTCCTACAGAGCTATTTGAACTTGGAAGACATGACAAAACTGCCATCTAGTGTACATTTACACACCAAAGTTGTCTGCTTACAAGTACCGTGAACTGTTTGTTTAGAGAATCGTAGCACACGCTAAAATACACTTGCTGTTTAGCAAGTCCTGTGTAAACTTACCACTACTGCTTCCAAAAAGGAAGTTATTTCAGGAACAACTTGCTCTCACTCTGCACACCCCAAACAGATACACTAACTACAGGATACAAATACAGTAGATATAATTCAATCAAAAATCAACCACATCCCCAAATATCTTCTATGCGGAAAAACAGCTAAGCAAAGTTAATCTATACATTGACTTTTCCAAGGGAAAGGGGGGGGGAAAAAAGTGCAACACTAATAGAATTGCTATTGCTTGCTGCTATTCAGAGGAAACCAAACTTAAAAAAACCTAACAAGCAGGATTGCTGCAATGTTTCTTTGTACATATTTGACTTGCAGCCTATAGTTTGCAAGTCAAGACCACATAGAATCTGTAAAACCAGAAACTGTTAACGGTGATTAAAGACAGTCAGATGTAGAAGTTAAATTTATGCTTTTCCAAAATGAATTTGCGCTTTCCAGGAAGGAAAGAAGATTCAGATTTGCTCGGTACTTTTTGCCTAGCGTAAAGACTAGTAGTTGAGCACAGTGCTGTTAATCCAGCTCTAAACAGATATCATATTTTACGGGCCTTCATTAAATAAATTCCAGAAACTCACTCAGCAAACTTATCTTTTAATTTAAAAAGTCATCTACTAAAAGCTACAGTGCCAACACTTCATAACTGTTTCTTGTTACTGTACACACATTATTGTAAAAGCAGAAGATTAGTTCTTATACATTCCCTATCTTAACAGCTATTAGACTATGGGATTATTAAAGGCCCTTCAATCTAACAGAACGCTACACCATCCCTTGGGTGTCGTTTATTTTCTGCACTAGATTCAGCAACATCCTAATGTAAGACTTGGCTCTCCTATTAAAATAAAAACACAATCTCTACCACTTGCTGTTCTGTAGTGATTTCTTCAGCCATAAATCTCCCGTTAACTGTGGAACAATTCCATTCATACACATGTGTTCACAACTCCTTTTTCCATCGTGGCAGTTCCAGATTATAACCATATAAGCCAGCATTTTTGATTGCAGATCCTCTAATTTTCACACACCGCTTTTCTGGCACCTGCTTGTGCAAGACGGGCTACAGAAAGCGGCCTTTTGAGAAACGCAGTCAAAATTACAATGGACTGCCTTTTTCCTCTGAAGGGCCAATTGATATGAATCTGTAAATAACGCTAAATCAATTAGATTTCAGAAGCTAACCTAAGATAACTTGTTTCCTGACAAAACAGTCCCCAGAGAGTAAAGTTTGCTTCACAGTTAACAAGTTTGGCCGTGACTAACTACCTTCTCACTCACACACAGATCTTCCAGACATTTCCTGACTAACAGGAGGGCAAAGCCATCACAAACAGGGAGATGTGTGCAAGCAAGGCTTCACTAATACCTTCCTAAAGCCACAGTAGTCAGCTGGGAGGGCGGAGGTACATATAGCTAAGCCATACATCACTAAAAAATAAAAGGGAAAATGTTTTACAGAAAGATGGCAAATTCCCGTATCACTTTATCTCGCAGGTCACTGCAAGTGTTACTACATAAAGACATCTACATGTGTTTTTCATAGAACCACGTGAAAATGTCAATGTTTGATTATTTGACGGTACTAGCTTATTCTTTCTCTCTGGTCCTTTGTCAGCTCAGTATTAGAGATGCTAACGCCTCAACTTTTCACAGATCTTTTTAGATCCTTATAGAAAAAAGTATTCAACTAACTAATCGTTAATGAATTATCTATGAACAACGAAATAATTAGATTTTTAAACCCAAATAAAGCACTAATACGTAAATTTCAACTATATGTTTACTTGAAAAAATGAATCCGCTAATACAATTGGAGATTACAAAAATTCTTGATAAAACATCAGCAGATAAATCAGTCTGGGTTCATTTTAGATGTGATAGCCATGCAAAAATAAAATAATTCTGCTTGATAACTTGCCACTGATACAAGACTATACTTCCAAAACAGTACTTATTTAAACCAAATTCTCTTACTAAAGACTTGTTGTTTGTTTTTCCCCTTTCTTTTTAAATAGATATTTGATTTCTGCTTTTCTATTAACCAGGAATTATTTTTCATTATTATTTTAGTCTAATATGAAATACCATTTAATGGGAACATATTGGCGATATTTTATTTCACAATATTTTTACGGCTTAATTTTTTAATTTTACGGCTTAAGGCCTGATTCTGTCCTCACTCCTGCCAAGATAAATCAGGAACAGCTTCGCTGAAGTTAATGAATCAACAGCCATGTCAACGAAGTCAGAGTCAGGCCATAGGAAGTTTTATATACACCATGAACATACACTCAACATGCAGGCACAGGGTTCAACGGTAACTGAAGTGATACACTCCGAGAAGAAAACATATTATGTATCTCTGTATACTGGATTTGGCAGCTATCTAATTTGTATTCAGATTACTAGTTCAAAATAGATCATAAATGATATCACACCAGCCACAATATGCTCTCAAAACCACACTGCTCCCAAGAACCCAGCTGAAACTCATGTAAAAATGGGAGCTTTCCTCCATGGCCCTTACTAAGCTAACTTTCTCAAGTCTTTTGTAAAGATCTAGGAGGCTAACGAGTGACAGATGAAATGTTCTTCTATTATTTTTAATTAGCACTGTTGCATTATAATTTCACCATTAGTGTTTCTTTAGATTGGAAGCTTTTCATAAAAAGGATCATTTTAGTTGCTCATATCGCATCTACATGCAGTGGAACCTCCAATTCTCACTGGCATTACAGCATACAAATTCATGTTAATTCACAAATAAATATAACTCATACCATAGTTATTAATCCAAAAGCCCATAAAGGAAAAGGAGTGTTAACATGACCACAGAGAAATATAATTATGTTAAAAATCTATCATTACAATGTTTTAATAGATGAACTAAAATTGATATAACTTCTTAACTCAAGGTTGAGCCAATTAAAAAAACAGCCAAATACAAGACTTGTAAAAAAAAAAAAAAAACAGTGTCTATATTAGAGGCAGGAGAAAGGAAAAGATCAAAAAAAGCTAAAAATGAAGTATAGCTTCCCCGAGGTAATGGTCAGTCTGAGGAAGTCACTGCAGCAGGATAGTGACTAACTGAAGAGAGTGGGCGGCTACAGGGAAAAGGTTAGATAAATATAGTTAAATTTTAAAAGTGTGATAAATTTTAATGCTCAGAGGCCATTCTGTAGAGAGTTATCTTGTCTCAGGCAGGGCAACTGCCAGCAGGAGCTGGGAACAATCTCTCCTCCCCCCCTCATGTACAGTTCTGCACCGTTGGCTGGCACGTTGCTGAAATACTCACTGACAATAACCACCACCACGGACTGCGGGAAAGAAAAACAAATCCAGTGCAAACATGGTGTCACCACAACAAGACTCAGCCTGGGACACGGCAATGAGCAACTTTTCCTGGGCCAGCTACGGTCTCCATCCTAACCTCAGATCCTGCGGCTATCCACCCAACTGGTCACATGGCTGACTGGCACGAAGCCTACCGCAGAGCTGGCAGGAGTTCCCGCAGGTGTTCACAGGGAGGATACAGCCGTGACTCCCCGGCGTGGACCTCGCCTTGGGCGGTCACACAAGTGCCATCCTGACAATATCAGCCTCACATCCTCTCAAAGGCAGCATCAGAGCTGGTGACAGCCCGCACGCCAGCACTGTCCTGTCAGTCACGGGATGCAGTCCCAGCATCCCCAGTAGTCGGGAAACTTGCTTCAAGACCCACAAAAGCAGCAACATTACTGCCGCTGTCCTGCCGTGGCCAAGCTCATGAGCACACTGTGAGCCAGCGGGTCTTGCAGGCCAGAAGTTCCCAAGCTGTGATTCTCAAACCTCCCCAAAATAGCACAGCTTTCCTAGACAATCACAACCGCCTATTGTGAAGACACATGCACAGCTTCTCCAAAGAAGCAGTTATGTCCGCTTCACCGGCGGGATCTAACTGCGAAGCCTCCTCGTTTTCGCACTAGCTCTGCTGCCTCCGTAGACAATCACAACCGCCTATTGTGAAGACACGTGCACAGCTTCTCCAAAGAAGCAGTTACGTCCGCTTCACTGGCGGGATCTAACTGCGAAGCCTCCTCATTTTCGCACTAGCTCTGCTGCCTCCATAATAGAGGAGCGCAGCCAGCAGCAGGGTTCTCCTCTAAACATGGGCAGAGAGTGAATAATCACGAAGACTGGTGGAATGGGACGTGCTGAAAGGAAGAGGGCTGGAGTCCTGATTTGGTGGGGAGACGTTTATGTAGTGGGAAGGTTGGAAGATGCAAAGGAACATCACCACGACGTCTGGGTGGGAGATAAAATGGTGGTGGCAAGAGGTGCAGGTACCTGGTCGGAAGTAAAAAGTTCCAAGCTTGCAGTAAGGAGAATGTGTGGCAGGAGAGCGGGGACAGGAATGTTTACTTTTCTTTCACATCTGTGTGACAGGGAAAAAAAAAATTTAAAAAAAATCACAAAGGTAAGGTGCTGACAAGCAGCTGTGAGATTCACTAACCTTTGGAATTCCTGGTGTAGCGAATGAGCGCCAAAATTAAACAGTCAATTGCCAGCCACACTCATCAGTTACATTGGAAAATCGTGATGCTCATCATCTTATTTTTGTTGCTTCTGGACAGTCTTGGCAGGACAGAATAAGCTTACAGAGGCGGTTATAGGAACCTATTCAATCTTACCCTTGCTAAAGCCCAACTCCTCTTTCACTTAAAATAACCTCCTGCTCCCTCTTCTGCTGGGCACACATTTCTAATCCCAGAGTCAGAAACTAAAACATCTTTTTATTTATTTCACACTGAGAAGTTCCACCCAATTTTGCCAGATCAGTTATATTTTCCTTTTATTTTTAGGATTTACAGTTTGTCCTGCACACAGTCTTTGGGAAACACATACCAAACTGCAGCAAATCAATAATTCATTTGACCGACACAAAAATCCAGCAGGCTCCCTCGGACTCCTAACTATACTTGGACAGATGCCAAATAAACCTCTTGATCCAGAGCCACTTAGAGCTCTGTTCTCTGGAAGCCATGCAGGCTCAGAAAGAATGTGTTTCTATGCATAGGTGTTTATATTCTCGTACATCCTTCCTCACGAAATGAATCTTGCATATATTCTAGTCAACACCTGCATGTAAAAGAAAAGGAAAAATGGACAAGCACTGAGCTGTGTTTTTAACATCAAACAGTAACAGTTCTGTCAGACCAGTGGGGAAAATAAAAACAA
>NW_010518285.1:0-22264 GCF_000687285.1 Phaethon lepturus | reverse complement strand
TCCCTACAATCAGCCCAATGCCTGCACTGCCCTGTACAAACACGGTGTACAAGCATTCGGAGACCTCAAGGGACACCTGCTGCAATAACCCAACGTGAGGGGCACAAAGAACGGGCTAAAATAGGGCATCAAACATAGCTGCAACTGCCTTCCCCGCCACAGGAGATGAAAATAAACAAACACACTTTTGGTCAATGAAACCAGCTCAGACAAAACGTATTCACCAGCTACAGAAAAGTGACAACCAGTGGGCCTAATTGAGGCAAAGGTCATCAGATATTCTACTTATCCTTAAGCTTGTCAAAAGTCACCACTACTGTCCTAAGTAGCTTTCATTGTTCCAGATGTAGATATAAGTTCTGCAACGATTTCGGTAGGCCCTCTACCCAACGCGAGAGAGGGCAAAACTGCTAATAGTTACTATGAAACGTTCTTAAAAGGAAAAGGAGAGTTGTCTTGAAATCTATGGCAAATACAAATATATGCTGGAGGGAATTCTACATAGACAGTTCATACTCTTATGTTCATCAATGATAGCAAATTAAAAGTGGTCTTACACACTCAATGCACAGGACTGGAGTATTTAAAAAAAAACTCAATATGTTAAGCGCAGTATATCTCCAGAGAAATTAGGTATTGACTGCATGCCTCGGTGAGTAGAAAATCTACAAAAATCCATAAGAGGCATTGATCCAAATATTACTTTTTAACACTAACTATGTAACAATTTTTTAAATGTACACTGGGTGCAGATATAATTCTCTTTAATTATCAATCAACAAGCAAAAAAGTAATACTGTTTATACAGTATGGTCTTTAAAAATTAATACAATGAATACACTCAAATACTACACTAAAACTAACAATGCAGCTGTGCCATACGAAATTTGCATCAAAATGAAAAGGTTTTAACTTTTAAAAACCCACATGCTGGTTGCAATGAGATCTAGCCACCAAATACAGGAGTGCTGATAGTGTGGGTCAGATCCTGTGGCAATGCCCAACCTGGGCCCTGACATGGCTCAAAGTGAACTCTAGACATAGACAGGGGATGTACCTGAGGTTGCGATCAATACTTCCAAACGCCCGACAAGTCTGGAAGTCCCCAAGCAGCACTGCGGCACAGAAGAGCCAGCCCGTGGGCCCTCACACACCCTGCAGAGCACCGGTACGCCATGCGAAAATAAAGACAAAACCAACATGAAGACCCAAGATGCAAGGCGAGGCAGCCTTTCCCAGCTCGGAGGGAATTCCTCTGCAGTGCCAGCGCAAAGTCAAAGCCACCCGCACACGCTAAAATAACTTGTTTAAGGGCAGCGATTCACCATCAGCTGCCACACGAACAGCATGTCCAACTCAGCCCCGACCAGAGGCCGTCAGAGGAGTATGGACTAATTCTACCACACGGAAGTGCTACCATGCAGTGGCCGCTGGTAGGCAACTGGATCTCAGTGGAGTGCATAACCTCTACACCTGATGAACTCCACCGAGAGCTTGGGGAATAAACAGGCATGCAGCTGGGCTAATCTCTCCATTCAACTAGGGAAACACCAGTGCTGATTTGAATTAGTGGGAAGTGGTTGCATCTGATTGGCTTTATGCAAGAAGATTAACAGCTTTAAGCATTGCCAAGAGGCATTTTTGAAAGCAACAAACTCATAATTTTGTTTAAAGTTTCAGCATGTACCTCAAATCGCTGTATGTCTTCAGGTGGGTACTTTAAGAATAAAAGCAGAGCAGCACAAAATGTTCTCATTTGTCTCACTCAATACAGTAACTGGTACTATTCAGGGGTTTTGAGGTTTGAGATACATTTATGTTGCAACATACATTCAGGAAATGTCCTCTGGAAAGGATCTCGTAACATTTAAAAATTGGAACTGTATTCCAAAAGCATTGAACTAAGTATTCCACTCTGAAAAAACGGGGTAACACCAGAATGAAGGCTGTCTATGCGGCTTGAATTTCCCAGCAGCGAAGCAGTCTTTGAATGCTTTTCAGAAGAGCACCCCACCTCACTTGCTACGCGCAGCTGCACTGAGACACCGCCACGAGCCAGGAGCACAGGAGGGCGTTGAGCAAAGCAGCCCTTTGCCCCAGCTGCTGGAAGTCTTTTAGTATCCTGAAACACCTCCGCGTCTCTAACCCTCACAACAAGGGACGAGATGAGGGAAGCCAGTGGCTGTGTTCTGCCATCTGGACCTGCGCAATCTCCAACAGAAGTCGCTGCAGATGCGTATTTTCCCCGAGATTTTGAGAGACCTGCTGCAAATGGGAAACTGGTAATTTGACCTTAATGCGTTCAGGCCGTTACAAGGTCAGAGCTGCGGCATTCAATGTACATAGTTTTGATTCTCCGCAACATATCAAGTACCACACTGTGTTCTGCAGGCTTTTCTGGCAGGAGCATCAGAAAAAACAGGGGATTTTCTGTTTGCAGCTATTAACAAGCAAAAAATTTTCAAGTGTAAGATGGGGCTAAGCTCCCTCAAGCTATCTTTCGGAATATTTTATTTTCTGGAGTCCTCTGCTTTTCACCAATTCCATCATGGCTTTCGCTACTTCGGGGAGTAATCTAACCCACAGACTGCAAAGGACAACAACTTAACTCACACTTGCATGTGCACACCATTTGCCACCCAAGTCTGTAAAATTTCCCTACTCTTTCAAATTAAAGGAGTTATCTGCCCTGTAACCCATCAACAGACACCTGTCCACTAGACAAACTAGCTGCTGTAACTTTCCAGCTGCCGAATCCCAAATACTCCAGCTTCCACTCCTTCTTCAAACGGTATCCACATCAAATACTAGTATACAGCCACATCACTCACACTACCAGGAAAAACAGCCAGCGTCAGACCTCCAGAAAATGCACTGTCTGCTTGGGAGGGCTAGAAGAGTCTGAAACAGATGCCCTCTCCACCACAAAATATTTTCTAGCAGGTGAAATTGTGCAATTGTCTTAGCAGCAAATACTTGACAGTCTTATTTCATTTCTCCTAATGACCAGAGTTAAACGACTGCAGGTTTTAACAGCGCCGGCAAATTATCAAGACCCTCTACATTACATGGTCAATGGTCCTTTTAATAGAAAAAGCAATAATATACAGTTGTTTGTGCCAACTAAAACTCGTTAGAAAGTATTAGTTTAAGGTAACAGTTCAGCAGCTATTAACAAGCACAAATTTCTACAGTTATTGCTTGTGACACTATGATCCTAGCAAAGCTGGCAGCAGAAAACCATTCCTTTTGTTTTAGGAGATCTTGGGGGGCGGGGGGGAAATAGGGGAAAGAAAAGTTAACAAAAACACTGTTTCGTAGCAAGAGTCAAAGTTTTTCAGTAATCACCATTTTTTTCACTAGCATAACATTAGAATTGACTTTTTGTCTTGCTGACATAGCAACTAAGAAAGTTGTGTTGCATTGACCATATTGATTGTGAACAATGCAGCCATCAGTGGGACTTTGCACCATATATTTTCGATATTGACCTCCCATTCCCTTTTCCATGGCTCTATGGGTCTGCTATTGGATTTGGACTGCAGTGTAATAAACAGCTAAGGTTTAATTAATGGTAAATGAATACAAGACATAGGTTATGACTTTAACTAATTAGGGAATTGTTGAATTAAGTCTGCCTTGGAATGCAAGGCAGTACAATCAATATCCAATAAAAGGACTATGTATGTAATTTACCTGCAAATGTGTTTCCAATAGCATCAAAGTGAGTTTAAATAAGTAAGATATATGAAAGGCTACTGGAAAAAGATTTCAAAAAGTTAACACTTTATGGCTTCAGAAAAGGTTTTTCTCCTTGCAGAGGGAGTGTCATCTTGAAATATCCTCCCATAACACAGATGGTGACAGCCAGACACAGCTCTCCATAAAGGACAGTGCAGACTGGAAACATTTTTCTTTGACAATGCAACATGAGCAAATACTGCCTCTGCCTGCCTACAGAGCGTAGCAAACACAAATCAGTACTCCCAACGTGAACCAACTCAGTTTAACGACAAGCTTCTCTTAGGGTACCTTGGTCCACCTTCCAGTACCGTATCTGCAGCAGCCTTTCTGTTTTAATCATGCTGCCCCCCTTCCCCCACCAGCCATGGAGAAGCGTTCCCAGGTACAAGAAGAGGTCACCACACCAGGGTCTGATCAACCCTGAGCAATCCCCAAGACTACTTCTATTGTATACATCAGCTCACACCGCCTGATTACTCATTCTGTAATCACTCCTCTGAAATGGAAAAAAGAAACCTACCTACTCCCTTGTGGGCATCTACGCTGGTAAACTCTATTGTCCCATTATGGCCCTTCCTAGGATTTTCCTGATACTGTTTGTGGTTCCCATTGGGACAATATCTGTAGGAAAGTCCATAATCTGCAAGATAAACCTGGAAGACATGAACAGACAAATGAATAATGCTTTTGTCCTTTGAAAGTATAACCTTTATAATTAAGTCTTAAGAAACTGATAGGTTAAGGACAGCCTTAGATCTAAATTTTATTAAACCAAATGGTGCCTCAGGATAAAATATGTACAACTGGGGGCTATAACAGCTGCCCACCCCATTTAAATCCTTCCACTACTATGCTCTTATCTTTTTTCAGAGTCAAGCAGAATTTCAGTCTTTTTATTTTGTTCCTAAGCACTCTCCTCTCCAGGTGGGCATCTGGATATCATAAACTGCAGTATTCACACGTTGCTTACGGAACCCCTTCCCCTCCTTACTTAAACACGCACACACACCCCTCCGTTCAAATTCTGCATCAGCTGAGACCGTACAAGTTCATAACAGCAGTGCGACTTAAAAGCCAGAGGAAGCGAGAGGCAGCAGCTTCCCCCAGCCAGACCGGACACAGAGCTCCGGCACCAACAGGGACCGTGACCACAGGGCTGCTGGCCATTAGCCCAACTGTACTCTCCTCTTTTTGAATGCCACTGTCGGTAACTTTGTACTGCCAACAACTATTTAAAGCGTTAAGATAAAACAAAGCACAACAAACTGCCCCCCCACCCCACCCCAGAAAGCAATCTTAGTAAATCACTCCTGAATTTATAAGAATTTTTAAAAAGGCACAGAGCCAGACTTCACACTAAGTTACTGTGAAGCAAAACCATGGAGCTAAATCAGTGTGAAGAGAAAAAAAAAAAAGGGCCACCAGTGTATGTTGCAGCAAGCTCATGCATTCTGCCACATTTACCTTTCCATCCTGACACAGGTAATTTTTTTTTTTTTTCTCCAAGATGCCTCACTATAGTACCTAAAAAACCTGGAGGAAGCCCCACAGTTCTGAATGGCTTATCTGGGAGCGGCACTTGCATGTTCTTGGGACTTAACCGTAAAAGTATTAACTGACTTGAAAATTAGTCTTGCTCACTTTTACGGTATTTGAAGATGGAAAACAGAACAGCTCAGGAGAGCTGAATTTTACTTTCTGTTCTTCTGCTGCCTGTCAAGCCAAACCTGAACATGCCATCTGGCTCCTACGCCTCTATTTCTCTACAGGAACAGGGCATGCAGTACTGCGCCCATGTCAATTCTGCCACTCGCATAATTTCGATTAAGGGCACAAGGCCACTCCATGAAGTTCAGATTAACATGTTCTCCCCTCCAACAGGGGCGGATTTAATACATGCATATGGTCAATTACTGCAGCGCAGCTGACAAGCAGTAACTTGTTGAAAGCAGCTGGAATTTAATCACAGTCTGTCCACTCCACAATGCCCCATAGGTTATTTTCTCACAGTCATTTCCACACCCTCACCTGGCCTTCGCCCCTTACATTGACCAGTTCTCACATTACGTAATTGCTTTTTTTATAAATATCCAAGTATGGTACTTTCACTTGAAAAAAATTAAAATGTTACAGACTTCTATTATATTGCCAGTGGAACTGACCTCTGGGGCAAAAGCTAAATCATCTGAAGGCACATAAAGATAATTTCTACTAAATCATATTATATTATAAAGCAAAACTTACTCGAACCTTAGTTTTGTTTCCTCTTTAACCAGTAAGTAGTTTATCCTATGAAAGTCTAAAATAAACTCTTCTAGCACCCACTTGTAGTTTAATCATGTCACTCCTGGTACAGGAAAAATAAACAAAAAACTCTCAAGAAAACTTAACGCATTAGTTTGCAGCACACTCTGTTGAACTACTGATTCCTGTTTGTGCTCCAGGCAGCTGCAAATCCTGGGATGGCTGAGTCTCTTGGTTTTACTGTTTCTGCTGCAGGATCTGTGCTTATTTGGAGCGTGTAAGCTGGGATGCAGCACTCCCTGCAGGGTGATGGCTTTTCAGATTATCGATGATGTTTTTCACCCGACAGACTATACAAACTGTGATACAAGATTACAGACCGTAGGCACATTTAGAAAAATCTGGGACAAGGCATAAACTTTGTTGGGTTGACTGATTTGATTTTCTCCTGCACCCGTTCTCCAGCGTATTCCTGATGCTCTGGTACCTGTCCTAACTGAGTGCACAGTTAGTGTGGGAGAACTAATTTAAACTACCCTAATATCAAGTTTTGTGAATCTTCTGCATCCTTCATGGGCTGGGAAGGAGACAGTAGGCTCGACGGTGTATTCTTCCTAGGCTAGCAGGTACATTTTGGATTTTGCTTGACTGCAGATTTCTGACATGTACCATTGACCAGATATAGTAAGACGAAATACAGACCAGATTCCAACCTTTACAAATTCAGGCTATGCCTTATATTAAAATGAGATTTTAACTGTTAAAAAAAACAATACAAGAATAGCATTTCTGCCAGCTCTCTGGTTCTGTCTGGGATGGGAACGCTAGCTTATGTGACAGACACTCCCATATGGCAGCCCAGCCTAGGTGGTCTTTCAAACTGTCTTAACAACAGGGCATCTTAAAAGTAGCCACAAATATAAAGTCAAACTTGAAATGTGTAAAAAAGTTACTAGTTATCCTACAGATAAATCACAGTAACCATGTACTCTTAATTCATTTTTAAGCAACAAAATTGCTTAAAATACCTTCAGCAGTAGTAACAGCAGAGCAGTTTTAAATTCATATTGAAAAACCCCTCTAAAAGTGAGAGTAGCTTCAGCTTATCCTGCCTTGATCGATGGTGGCAAGACCTGGAAACCAAGAAGCAATCATCTCTTAAAGGCACTCGCATGCAATTGCGACAACATCTATGACTGCACCACAGCTTGCATCAGGAGTTGGTCATGAGTGTCGTTGATCAGCTTGTCGTTGTTCTACCAGAGCCATTTTTCACTTCCACAACTTTCACATCAGATTTTTTCCACAAACATGCAACCGGTGGTAGCCTCACAAGGCAAAGCCTCTTAGCCACCAACAAAAATCAATCCCTTCCAGCTTGTACAAAACCAGCAATGCACCATTACAACCTTGCCACAACCATTATCAGAATGACTACATTATTTTAAATTACCATTAATTTCATTTCATCAATTCTCATTATAACCCTTTCATCATTAAAAAGATATATAGTTCTTTATAGCTAGTTGTCACTCTTTGATAATGTAACACAGCATGCCCTTCCAAATTTAAGCAGAACATGGTGGGTAGGGGTAGTTAATGAATTTATAGGTTGCTGCAGGTTTTTTTAAGGACACAGGGAGGGGGAAAATGAAGATGAGTGCTAAAGAATATTGAGAAAAATTAAGTCAGCGTTAGTATGCGTTTCAACACCATAAATATTTTTCATCTGCATGCTTTTTTTAAGAACAACAAAACAAATAAGAACAAAAAGAGAACAAAACATACACAGAAAGATAAACAAGACAGTTGAAACAAGAAATGGTAACATGGATGATGAAGGCGCAACAGTGACATAAGCCTAGAACAGCTGGGTTTTAGCGGTGTTACATTGTACACTCCTTCCCACACACTTACTTATTTTAACTCTTGGTTTTGTTCAAGTTTGGTTTTTTGTTTTGGGTCTTTTTTTTTCCTTGAGGTTTTTTTGTTTTGTTTTTAACACATCCCAGTCTGCACTAGACTCAGCAGCGCTTAGCATGGTCTGTTATTAATAGATTTTGTTATAGATTAGGAGCCAGATTTCTAAAGTCTTCGCACTTAATTTCATGCAAACATGAATGTGCCCATCTTATTCAAGAGAACAGCCACACAGGCGCAAATATTATTTATGTGCACGAGCAACCAAGTCGTCCTGTCCTTTCCGTGCATGACTCCCTCACAAGTGTTTTATATCTGAAGTGCTAAATACCTGCTAAACATAAAATTCTTACAACTTCTAGATGTTACGGTATAAACCTGCACTAATCTGGGAAGTCATAAGTCTGGCACTTCGGGTTCTCATGGTATTCTCTACATCTCGAAGTACGCATAGCAGGAAATTTATTGCTGAAAGGATGAGGATACAGTGATTCCCTTTGTACATTTTCTTTCCAGTGGTTCCATTACTAGACTTACGTAATGCGCTGTAAATAATTAAGTAGATACCTACTAATCAGAGGCAGATTGGTCACTAATGGCCATAGTGCTACTTCAGTTGGACACGACAGCGCAAAAAGACTGAAGTCCATCTCGGGATGGGAAGCCTGAAGTGCAGCGTTTGGGACAGAAATGGCATCTTTCACAAAACGAGAAGCCAAGGAAGGAGGAAAGCAGGTTGAACAAAGGAGAGAGGGGAAAAAATCTGCTGTCACTTGTCAGTGGTAAGTCCCGATGCCAGAATCGATTGAACTCTGAGATATTTGAGCGATTACTACACAAAGAAATAAAACCAGTGTAAACAGTTCTATCGAAATGTAGCAGTAGGACTGATGAAAGAAAATTAAGGCTATCTGATCATGAAGTTACATCTCAGATCAGGGGCACAGCCAGCATCCATGAGCTAAAACCTAACTGTTCCTGTATGGTATTCTCTGCATACTGCATGCTTCCTAAAAACAGGTGAAAGAGAAGAGAAAATATTTCCATTTTTCTCAATTCATCTGCTCTTTAGCACATCTGTCGTATTGAACTAAAGAGCAGCAATCACAATGATTCATCTCACAATGAAAAACAGCTTAAAGTTGGACTTGTTTTCATGCATGTTTTTCCCATACGATCAGTGCATGAGCTCTGTCTCTTCTGTGCTGGTCCACTGAAAGTTGGTTTTAAAAGTTAACATTTTGGAACATTTTTGTATTCTTCTTTTTTTTTCCTTTTCAGTTGGGGCTATTCATGATAACCAAGTCTGAGAGTTTTATTCTGTAACTATCTTGTCTAAGAAATGCTTAAAATGAGAATCAGAACCGAGGTGCACCTGCAATTAAAATTTACAGCTTAAAAACCCAAACAGGCAACTTCTGGTACAGACTTGAGTCTGCAACACTGCAGGATGTCTGCCCATGTATTCCAAGGGGCAAAAAAAGAAAATACTACAAGGTAATTGTTTTGAAGAGGCAATCTTCCAAACCTTATTTACTGAAAACTCTGATTTTAAGCTGTTGTCTGGTGACTGCTTGTCCCTTTTAATAGCATCACAATTTAAATGAGCTCAATGGATTTTAATTTCTCTTTTAGAGTCTGTACCAATAATGCTTATTCTGCTTTATCATACAAAACAGTTACTACTACGCACCGAATTATCTTTAACTTGCCACAACACCGAGAGTGCTTCACTTGTTCTGTAATTTATAGGTCTGATCACTTCAAGTTTTCTTTCAGGGCTCTCTGAGATTCATGGGCTTCCCTCAGTACATCACTCCTATTCTGTCAGTCATTGTGCTGGGTCCATGTTCAGAAACATATTGACTAGAGAATTGATCTTTTGACCTGTAACTCACTGAATGGCCTCGCTCCCTTCTATTGAATAGATCTGCAGCAAGCTGCTCTTCGAGGTCAGTTGATTCTGATCTTCTAACCATTTCTAAACATCATTTGGAGGTCACAGTGTGACAGGACCTTTACTTTATTTGTTTCTCCGCCTTGCCATGGAAGGCAGGGGATAGCAGTATGGATTTCACACATTCTTTCAAAAAGGGGACTATGATATTTATTGTCTGTGGTGTAAATTTACCGGGTTAATTTACAGAAGAGAGAGAGAGGGGCAGCAGAAAGTCTAACATAGAAAAATTATCTTCTTTGGAACTGCAGGAAGTCAGTGACAATTTTGCACATAAGAGTACACGAGAACAGTCACCACATGACAAAAAAATGTCATAAAGGTACACATGCTTTTTTGAACAGAGATTTATGCCTCTTCATCAAAACAGAATATGGAAATACATTTTGAATAGATATAGAGATATATATAGAGTATTTCTAAGAGATTAGTAATGCGTTTCTTTAAAAAACATATTTCTAGAATTAAAGAACACTTCCAATTTATTTTCTCTTAAAATTCTAGACCCTAAAGACCAAGAACCCACTAGCATAAAATTCTTCACAAAATCTCACCACAGAAATCGTCAGGTCAGACAGCTTTATTATGCCAACTCCCACTGGAGCTACAGGTCTCTCTGCTTGTATTCCTGGGTTTGAGTTTGCCACTGGCTAGATGCTCTCAGTCCCTACTTATGAGATTAGCTTCATCACTTTACCTCCCAGGTCCATCGCTTTAAAAACAAGCAATCTAGCTATCCACCTTTTTAGCAGAGAGATAAGGTTGGACAAAACACTTCACAGGCATTTGGTAGCAATAACAGTGTCTGAGGTTTTATCTGAAGTGTCTTAAAGGTTAGTACAGGATTGCCAAATTAAAATACAGCATCTCCGACAACAGTTCAGAGGACACAGGACAAGACATTCCATACTGTTGTCATATTCACTTAGTGGTAATGCTCCACGAACCTTCCCAAAATACCGTTCTGGTAAATACGTAATACATTCAGCTTAACAGCATGTTAAAAAGGCAACTCGGTTTGTAGAAAAGGCTGTTGCAACATCATGAAGTCTTACATAGGAACGGGACATGTTTGGAATAGGAAGAAGCAACTTTCATGGCAAAACCACATGCAAATTAATGGCACATGCAAATAGCCAGGACATAACAAATGCAAAATCATCTGTACAAGTACACACGTACAGCTCTGACTACCTGAATCTGCATCAGAATATTGTCCAGCACTGCTCTTAACCCAGGTAAAGCGCGTTCACTGAAGTATGAGGGCAGACAGCACATCAGAGTCAACTATTTCAGGGGAAGGCTATTGAATTAGTGGCATAGGTAGATCTGCCAATTTGAAAGTTTTAGCTGGGGCGTTGGTGAGTTTATTCCTTCTTTTGATGCCCCACAAGCCATACAGCATATGTGTTTTAAGATATTGTGCAAGCTGCGTCTGGAAAATAATTTTTAATGGGACTGTTTCTGGTCAAATAAAGTCATCTGCCCCGCTGTGTAAGCTAAATAGAGTACTTTAAAATACATTTAGAAATAATCATCACTGTCTACATGGCCATAGACTGGTACAGTATAGTTATCATGGCTTCAGTGAGACCAGCAGATCTGTGGCTACTTCCAGAATTTCTGGGGCCCATGACTGGGAAGTTTTAATAATTTCAGTGGAAAAGAAATTTTACTGAAACAAAATTCTACACAAAACCTCTCAGCAGTAACATACACTTTGTACATGTTGAGATAGGAACTACTTAAACTGGAATATCTACTGATTTTATTTCACAGAATCATTAAGGTTGGAAAAGACCTTTAAGATCATCAAGTCCAACCATCAACCCAACACCACCATGCCCCCTAAACCATGTCCCGAAGTGCCACGTCCACACCTTTTTTTGAACACTTCCGGTGATGCTGACTCTACGATCTGCCTGGGCAGCCTGTTCCGCTGTTGGACCACTCTCTCAGTAAAGAAATTTTTTCTAATATCTAGTCTAAGTCTATATTTAATAAATATATAGTCTACATATATATATTCTAGTCTATATTTAATAAATATAACTTCAGTTATATTCCCACCTAAAACCTCTGTCCAGTAACTCACAGGTACCTTATTTTAAATCTGTCAATTAATTTACTCCTCGTGAAAACAAATTACTAGTATAGCACGACCTCCATACAGACAACATAAGAAACAAATCAGAAAATAACCCCACAGTCTGGCTAATTCAAAAGCAGCTGATCAAAGTCAGCTGCACGTCTTCAAATTTTATGATTACTGTAAATGGACACTTACAAAATTATTTCAATGTGAAAAACAGCAGCATATCTTGCTGTCATAAAAATACACAAAAGCCAAGACAAAAAAAAGTCATTTGAGTTATGTTAATGGGTTTGGGTAGCAGATCATTTTGCCTCTAAATAGCCTCCTCCTTTGGATTCAGCAGGCTGGTAAACACCATAAACTGAGATTATGTACTGGCTGCTACCACTCTCTAAAAACACAGTTGTTTTAAACAGCCATGATAGTTTTCAAACTACGTGTCTTAGAAAGCTGAAAAGACAAATTTGACTCAACCACTTAACTTGAAACTGGTAAAAAAAGCATATATAGTTCAACAGTTCAAGCTCCAACAGCAGTGAGCTGTTTTGCAAGACCTGTTTCTTCATCACTGCACCAGAAAAACAAAAATTGAAAGAAAGGAGACATATTGCTTAGAGCTAATTATATTTAAGTGACATTAGAGATGTCCTTTTTTCCTAAATGATATTTTTTCCCAGGAAAAAAGCGTACTTAGATTTTATTAACTGAAGAAAAAAAGACATCGTAAAAGCATATGGAGTATGACAGGATCAAAAGATTTGTTTCAAAACATTTCACCAAAACACTTCCATTTCAAGGCTAGCTTTAGGCTTTAGAGTGGTAGACAGCAGCAACCTTAATCCTACCTGCCTGTTATATCCACTACAACTAGCAGGATATAAGAGTTCTCTTATGGAAACGCAATTCATGACAATATTAGAAAGTCAGAACTTCCCAAGAATGAAAATACAATGGGCCACATCCTTAAACTCTATTAATATACTTAAACTGGCATAACCTAGAACAGCAGTTAGGTCCTCTAACTTACCCACTTGATTGGTTTACCCATCCATACCAGTACCCTAGTCAGCAGAGAACAAAGGGGATAAAGCAGAGTTTTGCTCTGCTTCTTTCTCAGACCTTAAGCTCCACAGAGCCACTCTCAGATTTGTCGTGAGAGTACATGAATGTTCATGCATAAACTTCTTCTAATATGTGAATTGTTAATGCATGATATACATAACTTAAAACTATTAAGCAGTTAAAAACACATTAGAATAACAGTGTAGATAAGTAAATATACTTACCTCATGTGGATTGGTGTAGCCCAAAAGTAGATTCGCTGCTTTAATGTCACCATGAACATACTCGTTTTCATGTATATATTCCAAAGTATCCAGCTAGGAAAGGATTTAGAACAGAAAACATCATCATCATGCCCACTCTGCCCCTAATGCTACCACCAAATATTTCTCACTTATACAGTGAAATCAAGGGCTACACAGACTGAGCTGACAAATTTGAGTTACAGCAAAAGGACTACCCACCCTGTCCAGAGGGTCTCTTCCCACCAGGCACATAGCTGATGGCAAATCATAAACAAGCGATACTTTGCCATGAGGCATCCCTCATGGTGTAACCACCTACGAGCACCAGCTTCTCAAGGTCACAAAGCAAGAATGAAACTAGTCCTGTATAAACACTGGAGGTAATGTTGAGAACACCAAGCTCTTAAAAAAACCCATATTCGATCAGCCCTGAAGGTTTGTAATATATTTGATCCTGCCAGTTATTATATGACCTGCATTTCACGTCACCATCACCCTGGCATCATCATCCTTCTTCAGCTCATCACTGAGGTACGACAGATCTAACTGTTAAAAAAACGTGTTTGCACTTGGTGACTCATACAAAAGACCGTCTAATTCTGGCTTTTGGAGAGTACAAAGAGTATTACAAGTTTGTCCACTATGCAACTATGAACACACTTCACTTTTTAAAAAATTATTATTATTTAGGTTAAAAGGAAACTTTGGAGGTGTCCAGTCTAAACCCCTTGCTTCAAGCAGGACTAACCTAAGTTAGATCAGGTTGCACAAGAGATTGAATAGTCCAGTTTTAAAAGTCCCCAAGGACTGATGTTCCACAGCCTCTGGGAAGCGCTTTCCTGTACTAAGACACTCCTTCTGCGAAAACTTTTCCTTTATATTCAGAGTTCCTCTTCCTGCAACTTATGACCACCTGCTTCTACTCCATTTGCAGTGCACCTCTGTTCAGTGATAGCAGTCTTTCACAAAACAAACGGTATTACAAAGGAGCACATATACAACCTTCCATTAGCATGTGCCAGTCTACACACGTGTGAAAACAAAACTGATACTTGCAGACCAGCCTAATCCTGGACTGTACAATCAGTGCGTTCAGCAAACGCACTGAAAATTTTGCATTCAGGCATGCAATTGTGAACTTCAATAAATACGGACGTCTAATACAATACCCTTCAGACATGCGGGGCCGGGGGCAGGAATCAATACATGTTAAAGCACATGAGGACAGGCTTACACATCTCAGTCTAAACACACAATTTGAAGTGTATGGTCCATGTTTTCAACTATTAGAAAAAATAGTTGAAGTTGGAGCCCACCAACTTCCAGTCTGCAGGGAGTCTTGATTTTCTACTTAATACTAATTTTATTTAAAAGAAAGATAAAAAAATAAGAAAATACATAGCATTTACACATGTTCAATTCTAAACTCAAGAGCTACCTAAAGGAACTATATTAAAAAGATAATTTGCTAGTTGAACTCAGCAAGTTCAAGACATAGAAAGTTCCTCTCTCTGTACATACCATTCGTGCCCCAAGTTGCAGAACAGTCTCTTTCCTAAATCTGCTTCCACAATCTTCAAAGATTCTTTGAAGGTCTTCCCCCAGTCTCTCCATGACCATGAATCTATAGCTACCAGGAAACATATAAAAGGGAGGAATCCCAAGTTGGCATCAGATTGAAAGGACTGACTTACATTTTGTTGTAAAACAATCTTCTTGTCAATTTGAGGCTTAACTACAATTCATCGTCTTACCTTTTTCCCCTGTACTCAGCCAAGCCTGATCCCCAAAACAGTGGAATTCCTAAACATCTTATTTTTTTGAGTGTCATCCATTTTCTTACTGTAATGATAATAAAAAAATAACATTGGGTTAAAGGTAGCTAGAGAATTTCAGGTTTGGTGGTGGGGTTTTTTCGTTGTTTTTGCAACCAAGCCAAGAGTTTGAATGAAACAAACAAGACTTATTTGGCAGTTTGCGTAGCAAACAATTCAGACCATAACTTTACTCTGAAGTTCTCCACATTCTACAGAACAAGAAGCAGTTTTTTGTTCTAGCAATGTGGTACTTCGTTCCCTTAGAAGGCAGATATGCAATTATCAATAGCTGAAGAAATAATTCCTTTAGAAGCTCTACTTTATTCAATACAGAATGCTTCAAGCTATCAAAAGTGCTTATGTCTACCAGCAATCTAAGTCATCTAAAGTCTTTAGGACAGTTCCCATGAATAAATTACATCCATGCTTAAGTGTCTGCAGAATCAAGTGCCTTGATTACTACTAAATCCTGTGATGATTGCACACACTCTTAGCCCTGCACATGGAAATAGTTACTCGCAGAAATACGGTCATCAATTAGTCCATGTAATACCTCTGTTCTAAGGCTGGCCTCTCTCTGGAGTCCATTCATCATTGTGCACTCTGAAGTGTGCACATAACAAATTTGGGACGCTTTTGTTCTCCCTTCTGATCAGAAAGGACAAGGATGACATCCAAGTAAAGAAGCCAATAGCAATCTAAACTTATTATAGCACCAACTAGGATTAGTTCAGTATACGTGAAATGAGTTGGCTATCAAGCTCTAAAGTAACAGTTCTTATTAGAAGCAGTTAATTCTGATATATTACTTACTGATATAATTCAGATATATTACTTACTATGTTCTTGTTTTGCAGCCCTCTGGTAAAATTTCAGTTCAGAAAATAAGGGGCCATTTTCAAGATATTCCTGTTGAGAAATAAATCACCTTATTATCATAAAACGCATTAGAAAGACAACAGTTTCTATATAGAAGTGTATGAGAAACTCAAAGAGGATGAAACCCCCTTTGTTTCCCCACATCCCATATATCATGCCATCTGAAACGTAATTTTAATAAGTAGCTAAAAAGAAAAGTTGTTTGGAAACATGTTTTCATAAACAGCACAGATTCTTTCAGAAATTATTTAAGACATTATTTTCAGAAATGTTGTAGATTAGGCCTATTTTTCCTTACTAAACCGTTGAGGGCAGTAATCAAGGAAAGGAAAGAATCAAGTCAAGGAAATACTGTATGTCATGGAAATGCAAAATGTATCTCCAAGCAGGGAAAGTATACCAAGATAGAAAAAAAGTAGGGAAAAAAACCAAAAGCCACAAGCATGCAATACAGACCCAATGCTGGAAATAATGATAGATAATTAAGAGAAAGAACTGCATACAAGTTAACAATTTAGAAATGAGATCTACACATTACCACTTTAATTACATGCACCGCATCATCTTCTACAGGAACATGAGTTTGAGGGGAGGCTGCAAAATGAGAAAGAATGGAGATCAAACTGTGTGCAACAAAACATAATTGCAAAAAAGGCTAAGCTAGCATTGCATAAGGTGCCAAAAAAAAAATATGACAAAGATTTCCAACATTTTGCCTGAATTCCTGCTTTTAAAGGTCAGAGTTTTGCCAAGTTCAAGGCAAAACAAAGTGAAAACACCACACGCACACACAGAGAAGTCTTAATCAACAAGTACAGAAGCAATTTTAACCCACATTTTCAGAACTCTCTCCCTCGATGCTAATTAAGGAGTAAGCAGAATGTCCCCATTGCCCGTACGCACCACAAGAAGTATTCCATTATAACAGACTATGTTTAAGTCATTCCAGTCAAGTGGATAACCTCTGTGTTTGGTTGCTGTCAATCCACTGTCGTGACAAAGATACCACTTAAAAGTTATGACCTACAACATTAAGCCTCTACACAGGATTGTCTGCTTTCCTCTATTACAAATTAATTTGGCCCTAGAGCCTTGATTTCTATTCTGACATTATTTAGACACTGGCCTAAGTTAGGGACAGCACAGCCACCACCTGCCGAAAGGGGAGATGAGGGATTGCCTCTTAGTGCAAGTAGAGATTTCAAAACAATAATTGACCACATGTGCCAATTACAGCCCAGGAGACAGAACCTCTCTGCACAGACAATGCAATCCTATTTTCTTGTGACCTTGAGAGAACTATCAGTTCTCTCTGATACTACTGAAGCTACATGGAGCTACACTGGGATTAAAATTTAATGAGACTAAATCATCTTTTAGAATCATCACTGAAAAAAAACTAAAAAGAATACAGTTCCTAGGAAATAAGTGTCTTTTTCAAACTTCTTATCATGATCAAATACCAACAACAGTCCAGGTGTGAAACACTTCAACTATCAGCACACACAAAAATAGACTACTTTTATCCACATAATAAAAATCAAGTAAACTGGGATCTAATCAGACCATTCAAGCTTACATTTTTTGATGGTCAGGGCATAAAAATATTTTTACAATGAACAGGCTCCTTCAAGCTGCCATCTTCCTTCAATTCAATTCAGCATCTGGGTTGAATCTGGCAGCATACACACCCTAAACAGCCGCAGGGTCCCCACTGCCTTCTGTCTGACACTTCCCCATGCGAGTGCTGCTGTGCTAATAACACATTAAGATAAAATGAACATATTCTAAAACAGTAGCTCTGGAAGGTGTGAACTATCCATAGAGTCAAATGAGTAGCAGTCACCTTCAAAATACAAACTGAAGCTATCATACAGCCAGGAAGGACATTTTGGAAAACTTTGTTCTTACCATATTATTGTACTGAACCAGGAATCAAGGCACAGGTGCTTAAGTCTTTATCTTTCTTTGACACGTGTAGACTATGTCTTCACAGCTGAAGACACTAGTTTAAAGGAACACAACCCATGTGTTTCCATTGTATCCAACATCACATTACCCAAACAGAATTAGATGTGCTCCCTTACTGACACAGATCAGAAAAGAACCTGTGTATAAGAAAATGTATTTTAATACCAAGTTACTTAATAGAGGTTTGACAGGTGTAGACAAGTATCAAAATGAAGTGTATGTGAAAGAGTCTGATCTAACTCCCCTGTAGACATCTTGACATTTTATAAAGAGAGGCCTCATTCATAGTAATCTGGAACAGACACTAACAGCTGTCAGGGTAATGAAGAAGAGCAATTAACAGTAGGTAGCCCAGCAAAAGGGCCTCACCCCCATGGTTCTTACACTATGCTGGTGTGGATGCGTTTTGGAGTCACACTGAAAGAACATCCTGAAGAAAAATGAAACTAAAACCAACTGTCAATCGTTACAATGTGAAAAGTCAGACAAAGTCCAACAAGATACAGGAACAGATGCTCCACAAAATGAGTAGCATGACATTCAAATTTACAAAAGGAAAAATGGTATTATCGATTTTACTGCACATACATGAAAAAAGGCATAACATTCACAACGAGTAACACTCTAAACTTCTTACACAGATAATGCTTAGACAATTACTCTTATACATACATAAAGCATAAGTTGCACGCATACCTTTTGTTCCATCATTTTAATTAAACATTCATATATCAGGCAGCAATACTTCAGCCACAGCTCAGAAATAAGACAGACTATTTTTTGTCCATAAATAAACGTAAATGGTTTTTAAAAAAATGTCTCATTACTATGTATAGTTACTTAACAGACTGGAAAGGCTCCCAAGGTTTAACAAACAGTCTGATTACATACCTCATAGACCACCACCACATACTCTCCTGCGAGTTTAGCTCATAGTTAATTACTGTATACTCGTAATTAGCCATGTGCTAGCCTCGTTCTGTGTGGTGGCACATGGCTATTTATAATATTACAATCAGTTAAATGCTAGACTGCAGGACAGTAAGCAGAGACCCTGCAGGAGAGCAATGCTTATAGGCAGGAGGTCTCTGATGGCGTAGAAGTACACACAAAGAATACCCGGAGCACTATATGGCAAGATTATGTTTGCAAAGGATATCTTAAAATAGCATAACAAGTGTGAGAGTTCCCAGTTTACAGTTTACACTGCTTTTATCAACTAGAGACGCACAATCTCCTTACGTTTGCGAGGAGGGGTGCTGTATGTCCACAATCAAAGTCATTGTCTGCGTAATTGTTAACTGGGAACACTGGCGCAAGATGAAGCTGTGCAGGGGGCCGCGGCTGTTTCTATCTCATGCCAAGAAGAGTCTCACAAAATATTTGCAAAGGGCAAAGGGCACAGCTCTATTTTCCCTTCCTCCCCCTCATCCCACAATCGCAGCTACCATGCCAGTGAAAACCATACGAATTTAAAATACACTCCGAAATAAAGCACTGCAGTAAGATTCACATTCTTGGCCACAATTTCCAACAGTTGTGCCTACACAACACAGCAAATAACTCACCTCAAATTAACCCATGTCCAGAATTCCCTAGTTTCACCCAGGCATAGTAGTTATGGTCTTATCATCCACTTTAATCGTGAATTTCATCTGTTTTGTTGCCGAGTGCCACAACCTTAATTAATGTAGCTTTCTAAATGTTAATAAGACATGGTTAACAAAAGGGTGTTTCTGAATGAACTGTGATTTCCTACAATCACACAGCACAATTGCACGCAGTCTGACAAAGAAAGGTGCCAACTCTATTTGCCAGTTCAAACGTGCTTGTTGTAGTTTTAGCAGTTAATTTGTGGCAGTCACATTTGGAATATGGTGAAATATTTTCAATGGCTCTCATAGAACCAGTTTTGTTGACAAAGTTTACACAGTGGAGAAGTAAACAGCATTGATTTGGCAGTTTGAAAAAACATCCCTGCTCCTGTCCACAGCTGGTGTCTTTGCCACTGCTGGATATTTTGAGGATGTATTTGTTTGGAAAACATGAATAAAATTATTTTCAGAAGTTCTTGGGTTGCTAGTATTTTATTTTTGCTTTGTTTCACTGGTTAACTAATCCTGAAGAGTGATATTGTCAGTTTAGTTTTTTGCAGAAATAAAAACTATCCTCAAAAATACCACAATCTTTGAAGTTACAGGCAACCTATTCAAAAAAGCTGGAAAAAATCTGGCCTCGTTTAAGTGAAGCCAAGAGCTGTTAAATTCAATGGCTAACAAACTGGGGGGAGTGTTGCTCAGAGCATCTAACAATAAAAAACGACCCAAGTTGCAAGAACATGGTTACTAAAAACAAAATATACACAAATAAATAAAAAGTAGCATCTGCTACTTAACACACAACTTCAAGTATTTCCTACATATGGAGGGTACTAAGGCAAATATTTAGAGGCTAACAAAGCACATGGCTTCCTCTCCTGCTTCGCAATATCTAATATTTCCCAAGAACCGAAATATTCAGTGCTTGAAGGATGTTTACAGTTCATTTTTAACGTAGCCCAAGACCTACTTCTCTGCTCATATTCTTACTTTAAAGGTGCATCGTCGTTTCCTGGACAGACTTTTCTGAGCAGGGTTTATGAATAGTTTTTTTTCTAGACTCATCTTCTAGGTAGCTTTATGAATGTAGAGTTTTTATTATACATAGCCCTCTGCACCATGCTTGTGAAACCATCTTCCCCAACACCTAACTAAACTGGTTTTAGTAGAAAATTGTACTCAACTGCTACGCTATTTTGCAGATAACTGCAAATGCCTCCAAGCTAAGAGCATTCAGTACTGGTAAGAAATTTCACTAAATTTCTTACTCATCTTTCCACAAAACCTTAATCTTCATTCACTAGAGCCAAAGTTTCGTATTCCACAGCAATGGAAGCCACTGTTTGACTTTCAAAGTTAATTACTCTAAGCTGGAACAGGTATGACACATCCTTTAACCCCAGGCAGAAAAGCTATGCATGGTCTGCTCTTACAGCACTCTCAGATGGGAGTCCAAGCCTCTAATATTTAAAGCTTGATGCACAAACTGTTTTCTGGCAAGATTCTTCTCCAGCCCATCTGCTAGTCTGACATAGTGCCCACTCAGAAGATACCCTGCCAGTTTCGGTAGGGTACAGGTGCCAAAGACAGCTGAAGGGAGCTTTCTCCATAAGGCAACAGGTGCCCTATCTTTTCTCCAAAGCTCTTCCTGTCACCATAAAACACTGCTCAGAAATGACCCCAATTAAAAAAAAAACAAAACAAAAAAAAAAACCACAAACCTGCTCTCTCAACTTTCTAGTTTTACTTAGTATTGCCAGGGTCTCAGATCCTGACCAGAACTCTTGCAAGGTGGACTAGTGAATAGTACAGGCTCACAAATCACAGGTCCAAACATATGGGGGAAAAAAAACAAACTACATATTATGTGGCAGAACACTAAAGTGTAATGATCTCTGCAGACTTTGTAACAAGCTTCAGACTACTGTGTAAAAATGAGTTATGCTTTCAAAGTTAAGAATTCTAGTATACAGAGGACCAAAAAAAGAAGAAAGAGGGAAGGTTCAAGAGGAAGCAGTCATTAGCAAGAACTAGTTGACGTAAGGAGTATTTCCTCTTCCACAGATGGCACAAGGCTGAGCCTGTACCATGTGGTCAGTCCTAAGTTACTACCAAGTAACAAAATCAGGCTAAATTTATGATTTAGTTTGCCTACAGACAGGGTGAAAAATTAGGTAATCTGCTTGTTATATCTATACTTATAGGATTTAATATTAGTGACTACATAAAAAGACTCTTTCCTGAAGTGGTGTTTGTCTGCCAATGAATTTATTTTCGCACTAAGGTTCACACCTGCAGGTACAACAAGACCTTTGCTGAAATGCATTTTAGCATCTGAAGGTTAAGAAAAATCCATCCCTAATGAGACGGTTACCTGCTAGTGCCATTGATTACAATGTTTTGCTACTAGTATTCTTCTTTGCATTGAGTTTATAAAAATCATGATGAACGTATATCTTTCAGTATCATTTTTATTGGATTTTTAATTCGTTTGCTGCACTATAGTAAGTATTTTCAGTGAAGTTAATTTAAGCAACCTTTGAAGTACTTCATTTCTCTAGAATCTATTGTTAAAGCCAGCTTCCGAACGCAAACCAAGGAACGAACAGTATGACAATGACAGGATGTACTTCCATCAACACTTCTCTTCCTTGACACATGTACACCCCTGCTCACAGCTATACAAATTATCCATGGAAATTAGTCTCTCTGAAACAGAAACAAACTTTCTT
>NW_010518284.1:0-109717 GCF_000687285.1 Phaethon lepturus | reverse complement strand
GGGGAACACCGCTTGTGACCGGCCATCAGCCAGATTTAAGGCCATTTCCCACAACTCTCTGAGCTCGACCATCCAGCCAGTTCCTCACCCAGTAAAGAGTACACCTGTTCAGCAAGGTCAATTCATTAAGCAAATACATTACTAATAACGTCATGGCTGTATGGGGTCCATGCTGTACAGATACAACTGAAAACTACCTATCCACCATCTTCAAAGATAGTAAGAGTAGTTTACATTTGATTAAGCTCCAATTTGCATTCCTTTCATATTTTACAAAGATGAGGATTTCACAATATACTACATTTCATATCCTTGCATCCATGTCTTTAAAAACAAAAAACTTCACTTCTTTAGTGTCTTTACTGATCCCTCTAGTTTAAGGTCTTTCTAAAAAGTCTATCCATATATGAAAATAGCCATATTCAGGCAACAGATCGATCTTATCCCATCCACATGGGCCAACAGCAAATGCTGAAGAAAGAAATGCAGAATAACACAGGAAGCATGCAATGATACTTTTCTTCCAAGTATGGTATGTCTTACAAGCTTCTGGCAATCTGTGGCATACGAATTTTCTGACTCAGATGGTAGCAGATTACAGTGTTTAAGAGAAAGCAAGGCATTTTTTCCCCTTAATTCATCCAAGAGTTTTTAAAAACTATTTTTATTTTGGCTCCAAAAAATTTGTGGCAATATATTCCACCGAATAATTACACTATGTAAATAACACTTCTTTTTTCAGTCTACTGGCTGATCAGTTCATTAACTATGTCCTAGATCTTGTATAATCTGAAAATGGAATCTTTAGCTGGGAAATAAATAGGGAAATTATTATTTCCCACACTATCCCTGTCTATTAATGACTCCTCATAGAGAATTCCAAATATTCATCATCATTCATCTCTATGTTGAAGTGAGTTCCATTTAGAGCACTATTTAGGCTCAAATGTTGTCTTTCAACTACAAAGGTGTTTTCTGTAATAGTCAAACCTGAGAATACCAGTAAATTGCTTCAGATGCTGCTCCAAGGACACTTGTTTAGATAAGAAAAGTAGATGTGTGTTGAAATTAGCTTCAAGCAGAGCCTGGGAGCTTCAGCCCTTGCACAGTGTCAATGTAACCTATTTGACTCCAGTAAAGGTCAGTAATGGAATACGTCATTACTCTTAAAGTGATCATTTTTTAAAATAAGGAATCCATATTTTGGCATAGGGTAAAGCTAATGATGTGGTATGTCAATCCCAGTGTAATCCCCCAGAGAAATGAGAAAGGTAGCTTTTGTTCAGAGATTGAAGATTTCCAAAGCAGAGCAGAAAGGAAGGAGCATTGCAACTGGGGCAGGACAAGTGACTGCCGAAGCGAGTGGAGGGGTTACCATCCTTAGCCAAAGAACCTGGCTAAGAACAAATGCCCCGTGATCCAGTGAAAGCTTGGGGCCTGTGAACTCTATGTTACGGGATCCAAATCTGCACACACCCCAGGGACAGACAAACTCCAGGTTCTTGTGACTCCTAATCGTCCTTCGGCATAGCTGTACATGTATCCATAATGCAGAGGAAAAGCTGTGATTATTTAGAAAGGAACAGATTATCTTTGACTTTATAGAAGACAGTAATTCTCCTTTGCTTAATCATGCCTCAGTAGGCATCTTTTTAATGTAAATAATATTTGTTTGATACATGATATTACCATTTTGAAGCTTTCCAGGTAGAAATGAGTCAAGGTGTAACACAGTAGCAGCTGACAGCTATTGGATTAAACTGGCTCTTAACCAGTCTGTAGGAAATTGTAGAAAAAAATGCAATTTGTTCATCAGTATTAATCAAGATTGATCTTTGAAGTCAGAAGGTCATGGAGAACAGTGACATCATTAAATTCCTAAGAAAGAACCAAAGACAAAGTATAGTTATCTTGTTCTTAAAACACACTTTCAAATACACTAGTAAAATATTGACATGAGAAAGGAATATGGGAAATACCAGTCAATGGAGGTTTTAAATAGAAATGCTCATTAAATAATATAAACATATATGTATATTTCCCTGTATCTAAAACTTAAGACACCTGATATCTAGATTTAGGTAATTTAGACATCCAATTTAGATTACAAAGCTGCTTAGATTTAGCTTAAAAAGCTGCTTTGCAAACATTGGCACCAGCTGCTGTGTGGCCATTACCTCCTCTCCCAGTCAAGCTTGCCCTCACCCAAGGGACCTCAGTCCTGGGCCAGGGACAGGCACTACTGACGTCTCTGCCAGGCAAGAGATGTCACTTATGCATAACAGCAAAACAATCCAGATTTAGGATTCAGCATTCTTTTAGGTTCCTGGAATGTCCCAGGATAATGGAATTTAGGGTGATGTATTTCAAAGAGGGGGAAAAATGTTCCTTCATGACATTTCTTGGAGCTTTTTGTGGTACAGTACAATTGACATGATTCAAATGAAATGAAGAGAGACTGAGGCAACATAATTCACTGTAAATCTCATAAATGTCTTGATCTATGTCAACCTGGATCTGAAATCTACTGTCCCCAACCCATCATCAGTCTGACAGCCTAGAGTTTCATTAGAACAATATAATTTACCTCAAACAACAGAGGCAAGACACAAGTTCCACAGTAAGAATTTCATTATGGAAGGCTGCTGAAACCAAAGTTTCTGAAACATTGTTTTAGTAGTTTCTCTGGACACATTTCTTAGAGATAAAATATGTAATATTGCAGTGTAGAGCAATTGGCACTGCCTCAGAAAGGGTTACACAACTGTTCACTGCTCTGCCTTTCAGCCAGTTTGGGCTGAAGCCAATACCATCCCCATGGGCAGGCAATATAGGTATATATAGCAAATGGGCCATAGGTCATCTAAAAGGCTGACAGCTGACATAAGGAAAATCTGCAACATCAGGTTAGGCAGCTCTGGATGTTGATATCAGAGTCATTTGCAGTATTTCTGTAACTTGCATCATTCAGCAGCTGAGTGAGGCTTGGAATACACTCTCCCAGGGGATCTCAATGACTGATCTGCAAGAATGGTCATGAAAAGATTCTAGTAAATGTGATATGATTCAAATGAAATGAAACAACAAGGCAAAATTAGGAGGTACATATTCATAAATGTCTTCCTTTGTGTGAATGTGGATTTGAAATCTTTATTTTCCTCACCCCCACCACTAGTCTGACAGACTGCATTAAAAAACATGGATTTTGCAAGGCATGACAGGGGAGGGAAGTGGTGCCACTGTGTCCCAGAAGCAGAACAAAAAATGAGCACAGATTTGGAGTATTTGCATTAGAATCGCACTGGAAAACACTTCAGCCTATGGACTGCACCTTAGGAGTGTTGAGACTGAGCACCTCCATTCAGACATCTGGCAAATCTCTCCTCTGAAAGCTCTTCCTGAAATACCATGACTTTTTTGAGGGGAATCTCAGGACACCAGGTTGGCTGCTGGGGCCTCCAGTGTCTGTGATATAATTGCGATGGTTGCTGAGAAAGCAGGTGAAGACCCCAACGGTATAACAGGGATACACCTACAAGTTGTATCCTAAGGAATCTCTTCTGCCTCTTTAATCTCCTTCATCCCGTGGTCAAGGTGAAGACCAATGCTCCCATCTGGCACAGCAGGAGGTAGCGAGAGGAAAGGTGACCCTGTTTCTGTAGAAGGGGATCAGGATCATAGCAACTTTCTCCTTACCCTTCTCATGGGATAGAAGAACTCTGGGAACTGCCACAGAAGGAGGAAGGGTGTGAAGCTGGGGAGCTCACCCACATGCTGGTGAGGAGGAAGGAGCAGGAAGGTAAGTTGGTGCTATATATGTTCATGCTGCACATTCCCTCTTCTCACACCAGATGTTTCTGCATCTTGCCCATATGCTCTTAACTGCCCAAACTAGAACCCACAAACAGCTGGGGTTTGATGAAGCAGATGAATGCTTAAACAGATGAAGCTTTCCAAATCTCTGATATGTTCCTTTGTAGAACCAATGTTGTCCAACCAGATCCTGCAGAGGAGAAGTCAAAATATAATTAAAAAAACAAATCTTGCTGTTGAATGACTTATAATATCAGGCTGAGAGATCAAACACAGAAGTCTCATTTATTTGAAACATATGCTTCAATATCTTGTGACGCATGATCACACCATCTTCCAGTATTTGCATTTACTAGAGTAGAGGGGGGGAAAACCCAATCCACACCTGAAGTGCCTAGTAATTGGCTTCAGAGCAGCGAATGTACAAGTTCAGATCCAGTGGCAGAATTCAGAAGGAAGAGGTGGACCCGAAACCCCAGCTGTAATAAATGCACCAAACAACTAGACCCACAGTTCTCAGACTTAAAGTGGGATTGTTTTTATATTTTATTAGTGTCTCTTTGTTGTCACTTTGTAACGAGAAATCTGATTGCTCATCCACCCCAAGGCTGCTGTTTTGCCCTTGCCTAGTGTGTGCTAATCGTGACTTTAAAGGAGAAGCTCAAAAATGATAAAAAACACTATCACACTCTGTAATAACCCCCAAGATATCTACATGCCTCAGCAGGTATCTAGGGAGTTCTTAGAGCTAAGAAAGTGTAAGAAGGAGTCTCCTTATGGGTAAACAGCAGTGCTACCACTGCCCTGAGCTCCAGGTAAGCCTTGAGCAGTTACCATGTGCCTTAATCCCAGGTTTTTACCCTCATGATTTTAAGGCAGGTGCAGTACTTCACTTGGGATATATGGAAAAGGCTCATGGCTCCTTAAACACAAGGTCTCCAGTACTTTCCCACAACTTCATCCCTTTCCATTTAGGAACATGCAAACTATCAAAGCAGCATTTGGGTACAGAAGTCCATGTTTGGTAAGTTATTTTTGGTTATTCTATCTATTGAAATTCATCCAGAATCTAATCTACTATACCAACAACATAAGACATGATGGGAGGTGTGCTTAAGAATTGCATTTCTGTGCTTGTATTTCAGAGCCTCATATTAAATTCTGCTGGGGGGAGTGTTAATAATATCATTTTTTCTTTGTGCATATTCAAAAATTCCAAGGTATCTGTAACTTAGAGACAATGGGTCTCTGTTGTCTCTTGAAATCAAGGCCCTTCTAAGAGCTTAGCTCTCACTGATACCCAACCCAAGATTGCTCACTTTCTGTCAGAAAAGCATTTATGTCTTTGATTTAAAGTGTTCACATAATAAATGTCTTCCCTCATTATTTTGTTAGTCTGTCATATCTGTTCCATTCAGGCAATAGCAATACTCAACAAAGCAGTTTAGTGGTCAAAATTCGTCAGAAAGTTTGATACTTGACTTAAAGAAGACTATGGCTTATAAAGCTCTGCTACGCTAAAATCATTTTCTGGGGCTGAAATCACCTTAAAGCAATTTTCTGTTCCAAATTAGAGTGCATCTTTGCAGCATAATCAAGTAATTTAATTTACAGCTATAGTTATTATTTATGGCTCATCATTCATATATCATAAGTAGTTTGCTGCAAACTACATTTGTAATGTTGATAGGTGCATTAACATACATAATTTAAATCAATATATTTTAAAAACTTGAACATCCATAATGGCCTACTTAACAATCACTGTGACGCCTTTAAATGTAGTCAAAAGCACAGGGTGTTTGCATTATAGCACATATATCAACTTACAATAACATCACTTAACATTTTGTTAAAAAATGCTTCTAACATAGAATAAAATAATCAACAGCAGGAAGGAAAGAAAGGGGAAATATTTTATGCACGTTGCTTAAAGGATAGGCAGATATATTCAAATGTAAAAAGTTGCCCACAGAGAGTTTTGGAGTTTAGTGAAATGTGTCTTGACATATACATAGACTAAACAGACTGTAGTGATAGATCATGCATAAAAACATCATGGATTTACTAGCATTTGTTTTCCATTTGCCTTAAAAAGTTTTGAGCATCATCTGAATTAAAGTCCCTGTATGTTTTCAACCCCTAACTACAGTGACTGCCTAGCAGCCATGCAAGGAGCTGCTGGAATGTCACTTACTGTATTTAATACTTAAATACCATGGAAACAGCTGCCTTAAAAGACTTTATATAGAGCAGCGCAGTCATCCCTGCTGGTTGAATCCAGTTTTCCACGGTGACCATCCAATTGTGAGCCTGCGAAAATAATCAAGCACAGGTCTTAGAGCAATACTGCTATGCTGCTGCAATGATGTACACCAGAAATTTAAGTATTGCACCTGTGGAAAATAAGTATAAAATACCTACAAATACGTAGAAAATAAGCGTAACATTCTACCAGTCTCTCTTCCTCTAGTTCTGCGTGAATGCAAGGGGCAAAACAAGGTGCGAGGCACTGACAGATCAGGACCTATGATTGCTGGTGGCCTTGAAAGTACACGAGCTCTGAGAGCTGGGCTTGGCAGGATTCAGCTCCTCTGTCTAATTCCTCAGCCTATCATTATGGGCTGGTATCTATTATTCTCTCTATTGGACAGCAGTTTTCTTTGTTCACACGCATAGTTTTGCCTCCTTTCTTGGCTTCCTCCCACCTTTCATTCCCTTGGCCACCTCCTTGCACCAGCACGTTGTGTGGCCCCAAAACGGGCAGTCATCTTTCCACAGCATCCTCCAAGCATCCTCACAGTCAGTCTGTCTAAATGAGGCCAACAGCCCTCAAAGATATGGTCTCTCCTCTTCTTCCATACAGCTACAGTGACAATAATCTATCCTCTCACCATTTTGGATCTTGGTTATTTCAATTCCTATTACTTTGACCTTAATAGAAATAAATAGATGAATAAATTAAATTGTCCAAAAAGTAGAAAAGTGTTCCTGAGAATTTGGATGATGCAACATTTGTGAGGTAAATAGTTTCTGACAATATAAAAAGGCAGAAATAAAGTAATCCCTTTCTGAACTTGCCATTCTGATTTGCAAATGGAACATGGACAATTTCTCTTTTTTTCACCCCGATGAAAAGCTGGTGCTTTCAGCCTGCTGCTGAATTCCATAAGAGGCAGACAGTATTTTTTAATACCCAACTGTAAAGGTAACACAGCCATGTCTCACCATGAATCACTAGCAAACCCAGAATTTTCTAAACATTAGTGCGTTGATGCCCAATAATTCCTTGAGATTTTCTGTTTTCTGCCACTTTCTCATCCCCAAACACTGTATCTCTCAATCTTCTTAGCACTGATAAAATTTAACTAATAATACATGTCGGTCATGGAGACATTAGCAATTACTACAAGACACGCTCTAATACAGCACCCTTTATTCCAGTAAGAAGGGGGTGGTGTATGCTCACACCTGCCTGAAATTAGGTGGTGAAATACATTTTTATTCTTAAAGAGAATAAGTTCCTTAAAAAAAAAAACCCTGGCAGAGACAGTGTTTACAAAACCTTGAGATCTACAGCATTTTATTAGAGCTCAGTCTAAAAGCATTGGCTGCAAAGATTTATGCCAAGAGTGCTGACAAAAAGCTTAGAGAAGAGTAATAGTACCATAAATGACAGCAGCGTAACAGTCTGTCTGATACGTTCCATTGGCAGTGGTTAGAAAAGTAATGAAGATAAGGATAGTGCCATTCACCAAAGTGACACTTGTTTATTGTGAAATAAGCGGTGACAATAGGAGGATGAGTGCAACGGGCTGGTGTGGAAAGCAGGCAGGTTGGAGCAGAAACTGGGAAGTTTTTTTGCTGTGCAAAGCACACACAATGTTTTCATTTCTCTAAGTTTTGTGACACTGATTTACTTTGCAATGAATTAGGAATGAGAGACAGAGCCAGGCCTACTAAATGTTAGGAGAAAAAAGATTTGGAATCTGAGTCCCACCTTCATCCCAGCCAGGGTTTGATATCACACAGTCTCTGCTGACCTTTTAGGGCCCTAAGTGCCTTTTTTCTTTGCCCTGAGGTTACAGGTATCTAACTTCTGGCATCCACACAAGCTCACAACCACCTGGTTCTGGAGTGAGAGCTATGTCCCACCTCAGATCTGCTATGATTGAGCTGTGCCTCATGCCTGAAACTTCAGCTATGGACTAGCAATGGTGGTAGCTTTTTGCATCTGCGCCATTGAACAAAGCTTGAACATTACTTTTGTTTGAAGTTCACAATATACGTCTGTCCATTTCCTCCTAAATAATGCCCAGCAGCACTGAGTGAAGGCTGGCATGGGCTGCTCCTCTGCCACAGGAAACCTCCTGCCATGACACTTGGAACTCCAATGTCCATAGTAAGCAATAGGTACCTTGTGCGAAAGACTGGCTGTTGCCACCTCAGTCTTACGGCTCAGGAGATATGTACGTTATGGATATCCCATAGTTAGCATCAGGATTAAGGGGTGGTTCTGTAAAAGAGTGCAGATAAAAAAGTCCTGCCTAACACCTGTGAATTTGCCTGTGTTTGCATCATTTGCATTTATTAAAATGCTAGTAAAAGATCAAAAGCATTGAGATAGCTACAAAAAATGTAATGAAGGGCCACTATCCAATGGCTTATCAGTACTGCAGATCCTACTGGCCTTTCTCCACTCGATCTGCACAGAAGTACCCTCTGGTATTACATTACCCACCTGGGCACCCTTGGATGATGGGCCTTGCCAGCTTTGCCTGCATGTCTGTGCTGCTGGAAAGACTGTGAGGCTTTGCAGGGTAGTGCCCTTTCTGAGGAGGGGGTGCAAACACCTTTTCTATTAACTGGACCCCAATTCCCTTGCCATCCTTTCTTCTGTATCCCTGCAGGATTTTCAGGGATAAGAGACAGTCACAGGCATCTTCATTTCATTTTCATTGACCAGGATTATTCAGGCAAAGAGAGCTCATGGCCAAACTGAGGTAATCATGTCAGCTTTCTATCTGTGAGAGGGGAAAAGCCTTAATCAAAGAGCAAATGCATAGTCTTTATGAGGAGATGGACATTTATTGATGATAGGAGCAGTCAAAGAAAGCTGACATGAGTTGAAGAAGGTAAATATTCCAGTAAAAAACATAAGGAACAAGCTCAATGGGTGAACATGAAACTTCACAGGAAAACCTGAGTCCTGACAGGCGCTAAAGGAATTAAAATAAAAACTGGCACATGGGTATGTGCTTGGATCCAATTCATGTCTTGTGATATGAATAGTAAAGGAAGCCTAATTAACAATCCTTCATAAAAATAGTTTGTGCTTGTATGTCCCAGCTATTAAGGTTCCTGGAAAGATGAATTGTAAGTGTGCAGTGCGGGGAAAGCTGGAATTGTGGGAAAAGTGCATATTGCGGGATGCGTGTCCTTATGAGTGAAGGACAGTTTCTCACACCCAACTATTTCAAAGGTGTAAAAGACAGAGTTTGTGCCCAGCAAGTGCTCGGAAAGGAGACAGAAGGGACAAGAGGAGGCAGCTCAGAGGAAGCTAAGAGCACTGCTTCCCTGGACGCACATGGGCAGTGTCAGGAGGGAGACTTCATCAAAAAAATGGACATCATCCATTCAGTGCATCAGGTCTGGCTTACCCTGGTACTCTTTTGACCTGCTTTTACCTTCAAGATAAAGAATGCTTTTATCCTGTATTGAGCAGACAGCAAACCTGCCCTTTGCTTCGGGGGCCAGCAATGATTCAATCATTGGAGAGCACACAGGGACACAGCCACGGAAAGAGCCACGTGTGGGAAAACTCCCCTCGCACCGGTGTCTTCCTCCCAGCTTCTGTGGGTTGAGCACTGTGGGAGAAGCAGCACGAGCAGGTGGAGAGGGGCTATTTCATGGTCTGGTATGACGGTGCCTGTATTTCATGTGTGGCTTTCTTCATTTGCATTCCCAGCCAGGCTGTTTTTGTGCTTCATTTTTCCTGATGACAGCTGCTCTTTGATTGCACTTGCCTAGCTAATAAGCTGTGATTGAGAACCTTTTATCTCCAAAAATTGTGTCACTGTCATGAATAGCTGGAATAATGGACAGCAATTAATTGTGCTGAAACTGACACACCAAAATGGCTGAACTAATTAAACATGTTGTTACGGTGAAATTACCTCAAAATATTGTCAATACTATGCAAGCTGATATTGAGGCAGAAGGAAGCTGGGTGACAGTACTTACACATTAATGTTTATTATGTGTTTTTCAAATGCTTTAGAATGGAGGTGTTTCGAAGGGGTGGAGGGCACTGGGGCCACCATGATGCCTGCTGGCAGAGGAGCCATGCTCCGGGAGCAGATGGGTGCCAGCTCCTGCGATGCCTCCTGCAGTGACTTTGGTTGGATTATTGCCATCTACTCCTGTTCTAGCAAGAGCACTGAGTGCCACTCCAGAGCAGCAGCTGACAACAGAACAGGCAGAAGAGGTTTATAATTCAATATTTAGGACAACTATCTTTCATTTATGACCTCAGGACTGAAAAAGATTGTGATAAATTGGAGAGGGGCAGAGAAGGCATTTTCTTTGAGCATGGGTAAGCACAAGAGGTGGGTAGGTGAAAGCAGCTAGGAGTTTCAAAAATGTTTCAGTGAGTCTTGTGCCATTTTAAAAGTACCAGTGGTGCTTAGAAGATCATAAGAGGTGTGCAGACCTGTCAAGGTACCAGCAGTCACCTAACAGTATTTTCTACAGGACCTATGCAACTCACTCCCTTTGGTTTTTCTTCAAGTGTCACTTTCAAAGCTTTTAATTAAACTTACTTTTGCACCTAAAATGCTGCTGTGTCATGTCTTTGTTGCACCTATCTCATGGTGAAAGCTGTCTGGCATTTGAAACACGGAGTTCATAGCTGCAGGTTTGCTAAGGGAAGGAATTGCAGCAATCGTGGTGTCCATTGGTATCAGCTCAACAGCAGTGGCTGCCGTCACTTCAGCCCAAAGCTTGGTGGGGGACACCACGCATCCCTCACGCTCCTGCAAACCCAAGCAGTGCTAAAATATGAAAAAATAATATTTGATTTATGATATCACTTAGGAGGGGTGAATTCTGAGATCTTCTCACCTTTAACCACATCATCCCTGCACCAGCCTTTTGAACTTCTCTGTCAAAGACTGAGGTGTACAGGACTTTCCTCTAAGCATCACAGCCAAAGGGGAGAGATTGTATCCAAGGTGAACACAATTCCAGAGATTAATGCCTATTATATGGGCTGTGTCTGAAGATATTACTATAAATAAGGGAAAAAATGCATGTCTAAGTGGTAATATTCTTAAATAAATGGTAATATTCTAAAATATATGTTACTGATATTTTGATAAGTAAAAAATTACTGTTCACTTTATAATGCATGCACTTTGTAATGCACTGCTCCTCCAAATAACTAAATAGAGCAAACTAAGTACCATTTGTCTGCCATCTAGGAGAAAAGAGAAGGGGGTCAGGACTTAGGAGGAGAATTTTAGCTGTTTGAAAAATGTTATTTCAAACATTTTTGAAATTGAAATCCTCTAATTGTTTCTTATTTATTTAATTAATTTTTAATAACCAGCCAGTCTCTTTATGGCTGTTTCTAAAAATAAATGTGTCCATGCAAATGCTGCCAGGTGTAAGCTGGAGGACTGCCTTGTTCTCAGTCTGTGCGAGTTGTAAGTCCCAGATGAGGGTTCTGGATTGCTGCCAGGCTACGGTATATTGTGCCTGCGTGATGACGACTCCTCCAGCACTGGCTCTCTCCAGCAGCAAAGGCATTATTTACAGCTACGTGCAGATTTCCAGATGGGTCTGGAAGGGTGAAAGGCAGTAGCAGTTATATTTTGATTGTCTAAATTAGTCCTTTTTAACCTATGATCCTTGCAAAGTGTATGGTGTCTCTGTTGGATTTGGGAGGTGAAGGGCTCATTTTGGGGCGAGCAATCAGGAGAGCAGCCCAAGGCTCCTGGTCCCCAAGGGATGGCAATTTGCTGAGGCTGGAGTTCATCTTTCTGCTATTCTTTTACCTTGGCCACTTGCAAGGCTAAAATCAGCTCACACCTTTCCTAAGTTTAGCAAAAGAATGAAGTAAATTCATATACACACAATAAAATTTAAAGTATTGTGTTATTAGTTTTAGTAATCTCTGCCTTTAAAAAATACAGCTACAGAGAAGATGACTGCTGTCATCTAACCTCATCTGTCAGCAGATAGCCTCTTTTTTGGTAATATTAGAGTCACAAAACACAATTTCCTTGGTTTCGCTCACTTGCTCGTAGGTGGAACAGTGCCACTTGGAGCAATTCCACTGTCATGTGGAACACAGCACTGAAAAAAAGACCCTTATGACAAACAAATACAGATCTTATTAAGCGGAGTGAGGAAGGGAGGAGAAACATTCCACATCTGTTTTAAGACAGGACAAACTGTCCTCTCCTGTCTCCCTGCTGACTATCAAAAGCTCACTCACCTTCTGTTGTAGATGGGTGAAATCAGAGCCCTCCTTCCAGAGGCCAGGTTGCATTTGTGAAGCTCTAATAAGTAGGGACAACCTTTTAATAACAAACTACATTTGATTCATTTTTCAATACCTTCATGGAAACCAAAATGCCAAGATAACGCAAAGAAGAATGAGGATGTGGCTCTAAATTGCCAGAATGCTACTTAGCAGTTTTGAACAGCGTGGAAAATGGAGCTGATAGTCTCACTAAGTGAACATCACACATGCAGAGAAACTAAAGATTAGGACTAACATATGGTTGCTGCACTGAGGTTAACGTACCCTCAATTTCACCAAGCTCCCAGCAAGTAGGAGTCACCCCAAATTCAGATCAATTTGGGCACAAGATTTTTAAGAGATGGCTAAATAGGGTGTGTTTTATTTTCAGTTTTGCTACAAATGCAGGAAACCAGGAGATGGCAAGTGGTGTTGGAAAGACCTCTGAAATACCTAAGTACAGTTTTAAGTCAAGTCCAGAGATTTCCATCAGCATCAGTGAGATCATGATCTGATTTATTTCTCTGACACTTCCGCCCAAGGGACAGAGGATGGTGAGAGGCAGGACTTCACTTGGTGACTGGTTATAGGGGAGAAACTCTGGAGCTCAGCACAGGAAAGGAGTTCACTTTTACAGTGTGGTGGCTAAATTCAGCTAATATCACGTCTCACATCCAAATCCTGGTCATCTAGGCTACTCATGTGTGGTTCTGAATTCAGCTCCATTAAAATTTAGAAATTTTTTTTTTCCGTTGGGGAAGTGGGGTTAAGTGGTGTGAGTAACTTCTACTTGCATGTAGACAATTTGCTGCCAGCAAGCATGCCATTTGTTCATCTCTCTGGGAACAGTACTTGCTGATAGACTGAAGTCATAAATGAAATTATTTTGCTCATGTCATCACCATCCCTCTTGGCCATGGTTGTGCTGCACCCACCTATCATGCAGAACTGCTGCATGATATGCTCCTGAGTGCTGAAACTCTTCCCTCTGCAAAAAATAACGCATAGGTCAGCCCACTCCTTTTCAGCTCAGTGCTTTTCACCACCCAGCAGTACAAGCTGCAGTGAAGTATCCCTTTAAATGTCTTTTGACACTTGCTATGAAAAACACAGTATGGTGCTCTGGCTTCTTGCTGGTGTCTGAACTCCTGTGCATATTCTTCCTCCAGCCGACAGACTCCCAGGAGTGGGTAACTGGCACATGATGCTCTGTGCTCCCATGGCAGAACAGAAATAGCCCAAATGCACAAGCAAAGTTCATAATCACCTCAGCTGCCTTTGGAGGATGGTGGTACTATAGGAGAAAGAAAAACAGAAGCAGCTCAACACGAGCTATTAGAGATGACATCATCTCCGAGTCAGGGAGTGAAGTTAGCTTAACTTTGCCCATTTGCTTTGGCTGTCAGTTCTGTGTACAGTAAGCACACAACACACACATACACAAACACAATGATGTTCACTGTGTAAACGCCAAGCTGGGCATAAACACCATTTCAGGTGTGGGGTTTTTTGTGGTTGGTGACAATTATTGATCATTATTACAATTTGAAAGATAGCTACATCCTGAATGTCTGCACATTAGTATTAGGTTGGCACAATCAATGCCTGGCTAGGATTGCTCTGTGCAACACTTCAGTCACTTTTAAAAAGTGCAGTGCATTATTGCGCATAAAAATTGGTTTGGGTAGAAGGAAGGGAGAACACATTTTTCTCCAACTCCTTCTGAGACCTTAGAGGCAAGTTGGCTCTCTTTGACATTAATTCAGGTAAAGATTCACCAGACCCTTGGTAAATTTAAACTCTGTTGGCTAAGGGTGGATTTAAGCATTCACCTGAAAGCAAGTATGTGCTGCAGTGCATGGCTGAATCATTGCTTGTTCTCCACTATTTAAGAACTGCTCTCCTATTCTCTGCCAAGTGGCTTTGGTGCATCTTTCTGCTCAAGAGAGTATAGCTGCTTTTGTACATTGGTCACTGGTTATACCCATATAGAGGAGAAATCCCTCAAAGCTCCAGCCTCCAGTTCCAGCTGCATTTCCCTGCCTCAAGCTATCTGACTTGTGCCAGAGAGGAGCTGAATATGAATCAGCATATACTTTGCGTGGGTAGTAAAGAGATCACAGTCTTGGTGCGAAACTACTTCTGTTTCAGCCTGACAGAACAGACCAGTTAACTGTTTATAATTTTGCCCATGCAAAAGTCTTCTGATAAGCTTCATCTCATTATATTACTCTTGGTAGACATGGTGGCAGTTTGTGTGGACTGTAGTAATCATAGTGGAGGTAGACTTTAAGGAGACCTATTCAAGAGAATAATGCAATGGCTATGAACATCTTAATACATGATGGTAAACAATGGAAAAGGAAGGTTGGAGTGATTAAGGTTTACATCACTGCACGCAGACATACCAGTTTAGGCAAAAGTCAAGAGCTCAGACAGTGTAGAAGAGATTATGGTTAGGATAGGTATGGACCACAGAAATCTTAAAAGTGAAAATGAATCAGTAAAATATTCCTGAGAATGTTGGAAGCAAAATACAATGTTAGTCTGCCTTCTGAGCACCTCACAGCATCTTGGGGAGTCTTAGAGTAAGGCATAATCACTTTTATACCATACTGAGGAGGGCTGTAGAAGAAAAGCTTGTAGGTAGTTATTCCAAATGCAGCCACTGCCTACAAAAGTTGGCACCTTGGCTACTTTCAAAACAAGAACCTGATGGTACAGCCTACAGGCCTGGTATTCCCTATCTCAGTCAGTGAAAGTACTTCACAGCTGTCATGTCTGGTCAGATGAGCTTTTACAGACTCCAGAGATTCAGATAATTCATTTAGTTTAAAGCAAGGTTGTGTTCCCACAGCTGAAAGTGATGAAGTTAGTGCAGACAGTTCACGGCTAAACATCCTCCATTCTGGAAGGTATCCAAGTCAGATGTGAAAGGAAAACCTTGGTTCTGCTGAAGCTAGTGGAAAAAATTCCCATCAAGTTCAATGGTGGTAAGATTTCAACTGGAACTGAGATAACCTGGCACAATTTAGAGAGAAGTTGTTACTCAAGGGGTGGTTTTCTACTCTACAACATACCCACTGCTGTCCCAGTTGGTAGCTGGGAAAGCAAGGGATGAATCAGTCCCTTCAGCTTAGGAAAAGCAACGTTCCCTTCTTGACCTTTCCATCGGCACTAATTAGGGTAATTAGATTAGAGTAAATGTTATGGGAGGTGTAGCATAGACAAGCTTTTCATGTCTTTTTGTTGCTTAAAAAAACGAGCAAGCTGATTTCTTGGTCACTCAGCATCTGTCTAGACATTGATACTGTTAGAAAGTGAAAGCTAGAAATCTCCTCTAGAAGATTTATTATGATTTATGTGTCTTCCTAACTGCTGAGTGGGATGGATTCTGTCCTGAGATTCCCTGTTATAAAGTCAACTAAACTATGGAAAGGAGGACTGGGAAAGGCCTGCCGTTTAATTACCCCATTCTGCATCTGTAAGACCAGCCCATCTTTAGCAGATGTATGTCTAAGACAGACATGCACACATAGTGTATAATCCAAGACATAAATGTTGATGTATATTTATGTGTTGGAGATTCTTTCATCTCCCTTGGTGATCTACTGTAGGTTTTATCAGTTCCTGTAGCAGACATGTTTTCCTAACCCAAACTCCTCTGACTGCAAATGAAGTTGATTCCATCTTGTTTTACATTGGTGGAAATGGAAAAACATAGATTATCTTACTCTGTAACAATCCTTGCATGTGTATGAAGACTACGATCATGTTTCTGTGACACTCCTCTATTCTAGAATTAACAAAGATAATTTTTCCAACCTTTTCTGTGAGGCCAAGGGGCTTTAGAGGTTTTGTTATCTTATTTCTCTCCTCTAAAGTTTCTCATTTGTCTAGAACATTAAGTGAAATGTCCAGAGAAAAATGCTGTACTACAGCAACAACTCTCCATTAAATAAATCAAGCTGTATGAAGGGAATGAAAATGTAGAATGACTTGCACTGAAAATAAAATTATTTCAAAATGCCATTAACTATTCCTACCACAATTCTCACTGAGTACAGTGCAAAGCAAATCTGTCATGGACCCACTGCCAGTAATACAGTACCACTTAATATATTATTATTATTTAAAAGACGATTCATAAAATAGTTATCCTGTTTTGCCTCTGTCTTCTTACTGTTCCTGTGCAGCAGGAAACTTCCATGGCATCTGTTTGGGTGGCATTATTTGGCTCCTGCTGACAAAAAAGGACCAGTCTTTCAGTTATGCTGGCTACCATTTAATCTTGATTTATTTTCTGCCCTAAGTACTGACAACATCTCTCAGGTATCACAGCCTTGCAAAGACAGACTGAAATGCAATGTGTCTGCATGTTAATGTCTGAATGTGTTCTGCTGGGTCATCAGGCTCACATCTGTACGAGCTTCACTGGTCAGCAAAGAAGGGTTACACACACCATAGCTGGAGCTGGTGACACCTGGTGTAACAAAGCAATGAGGAAAATAAAATGCTTATGTCTTCCCAAAGATTAATTGCTGTTGAACATGAGGGCAGAATTTCTCTGATTATTAGAATTTGTACCTGGAACAAGACATATATCCTTCCATTTCTGGGCGAGCACTTATTCTCTGCAGTTGTCTGCCAAGAAAGAGAGACATTTAGCTTGAGACTGCTGATAGCGTGAAGGAAATTCTCATTTCCCTTTAAGTAAAGAAATTCTGCTGTAGAACTAAGACTTTGAAATATGCAAAGGAGACTTATGTGCAATGGGACAGAAGCCCTCTCCAGCTGTGGAATTGGCCCAAGTTATGAAATAGGAAGTGCTTGTTTTAAAGTGTACAAGATACTGTGCTGGCTTGCAGCATAAATTATGCATCTTCCCCTTCCTGCAGGCCTGCGCGGTGTGTCCGTGGCTGAACATACAGTCCTTGGCCATAGTGGAAAGAAGCTGTCTGGATAACAAAGGAAATGGAAGGTTTGCTACTAGGCAGAACAGTTATTTGTCGCTGAGCCAATTGTCCTTAATGACACTGGAGTGTGCTGTTAGGATGGATGCAGCTACATTCCTCACCCAGGGCACTCACAAGGATACTTCTGCAGTTTGTCAGGTTGGGCTTGGGCTTTTGCACTCAGAGCTGGGAGGAAATGCTCACCACGGAGTTTACCCCAACCACAGAGAGTGAACATGAGCGTGGTGGAGTGTGGTCACCCCAGCCTGGACCCTGGCTCAGAGGCAACAGCAGTGCGGGCAGTCAGTAGCTGGAGATAGAGCCAGCTGAAATCAGCTCTGCTCACACCAGTAATGCAGATGCGTCTTTGTGCTCCCTCTGGTAGGCAAAATACACAAATGTAAATTACGCTTTGCTTTCTACCATCAGCCATGAAAAATGTTGGAAGCTGTCATCTCCCCAAATGAGTATTATTTCTTGTATCATGTCTTTAAATAAGTAAGTGACAGAAGGACAGAAGAGCACAATGCAGAAATTAGTATTTAATGTTACTTGAAATGATAGTAAATGCTACCCAGTAGAGCAATTTTTCACAGCATAATCTGAAATCTTGACTTGATAATCAGTGTGAAATGCAAATATCTTCTTCACATGAGCATGAGACAGCAAATGCACCTTCAGTGCAGAGGAGAAGCCAGTGGCTGCGTTGGTGGTACTGACTCACTGAAGGGAAATCCTCAAAACTAAGGGAAGCAAGCAGCAAGACAAAATGTGCCCTCAGCTTGTGGCTACAGAGCTGTGTACTCTGGAAGACTGCATGGGAAGTTTAGTATTTCTTCAAGTGCTCTGGGAGATATGTTTTTGTTACATCCGAGAGCAAGCTGTATAGTATAAGTAATAGAGAACAGTCATTAAGAAGGCACCGACTAGTTTGGCTTAAATTAGAGACTAGTCAAGCTATTGCAGCGATACAGAACATATTCCTATAAAACATGAAGATATTTCTGACTGTAGTAGGGCTGTCCTTTTATATTTCATTGTCAGAAAAGCATAGTAACTGCAAAATACGGCTCAGCCCTCCTAAAACTCTACTCAGTTTTTGAGTGCTTTATTTATAGAGTAAGCAATGCGATGACATTTTAAATGCTTTCTCTTTGAATGGCAATAATGATCTAATGATTACTTAAGTGATTTTCTCAAAACAGTCCTGTAGTTAAGAAACTGAAATATATAAAAAATATTGCCATGTAAATGTCAGTGAAAGTAATTAAGCAGTGAGAAATTTAGGATGATACAGTTTGTTCCCATTTTCCCTCTTCTATTGAGGTTTTAGAAAGTGAGCAGAACTATGATGTTCTGGGAAATATTATTGGATGACAATATGGCATGATTAAAGAAAGGGTATCCATCTCCTCTACTGCAGTTGCCACACGGTATTTCTACAAAAATTCAGAATGAAGTATAAATGAACTGTACACTGGGCTCCCTAAATGTAATTTAATGGCAAACAGTAATTTCTGAGTGTAAATTCCTATCTCTGTTATAGCAGAAAATAGTTTATCAGGGTACTAATAGCCTGAAAGATATTGAACATTTCAGAATAAAAAGAAAAAGGCTGCTAAGCATGTTGCCCAGTAACTCTATGAATTTCTGTTAATGGAAGATTTTTAGTACAGATGAGGCAATATGCTTCAGAAATCATTTAGCAAGGTTTATGAGGAGAGGTCCTTCAGTCTTCATGTCACAAAAATGCTGAAGTGATGGTTTAGATTCAGCTGAACTTTGAGGACAGAGGTTGCAAGTCAGCTGATCCCTTCAGGTTTCTTACGGCAGGTTCGGGTTTCCACGATTTTATGATCTATTTATAAAACTAATCAAATTAGGTAGGAAAAATTAAGATTAAAAAAAGACAAGGCAGAACTCCAGAACGAGAACGCATTTCCTAATCATCTTCCTGGGATTTTTTTTTTTAAATGTTTCGTGGGGATATCACTGAGAAATTATCTTTTTTTTCTTGCATATTTATGCTAATGCCAATATCATGGCATGTATCTTTATGCTGATTCATTTTTATATATGGCATGTTCTCTACTCAGTGAATTCACTCACTCATTATTTTTCTGTACGGCAGCATATACTTCATTAGATGTTTTTCCCTCCTGCAGAGATAGATATCTCTGAAGAAACATTCATCACTGATTACTGCAGAAAACATTCTTGAATCGTGAGCTGTGTAATGAGTTTCTCTGTCTTTTGATTTCTTGACTTTTTTCTATGTAAAAGTTATTTCCAAGACAAAATCTCCTAGGTGGCCCTTCATTTAATTACAACTGATTATTAGGTTCAATATTTCTTCTGCTATTAAAGATGCTGCATTATTTTATTAATATTTCTGTTAATAGATATTATACTGCAACCTGTTTTTTTATCTTGAAGAAATTATGAATCAAGAGGATTTACTATTTATTTAAATAGATATTTTACTAAACAAAGAGGAATTAATAAACTGTCTGTTGCACATAGATGGTGGTTTTCTGTTGTTAAAGGGAGGGTATGTGTGTATGTTGTGAATATACAGTAATATACATATATATAAATGAAAGTAGAATAGAATTCTGCATCAGGAGCTTAAAAGCTGGTATTTCCATGGCTGTTTATGGAAATTATATTTGAGATATTGGTACCTTACTTCAATGCACATAAATTTGCATGACCGTGATGGATAACAGCCTTTATCCCATCACTATAGGGTATGTGCTATAACATCCTTGCTAAGCGTGGGGTGTCCTGGTTCAGGTAGAGCACATGAGTTGGCTGTTGCATGTTCTGGGGAAAAGGGGCGGCAGGGTTTGAAGTGGTGCAGGTTGGAGTCCACTGCAATGTAGTCACTGATGATATGTTGCAAGTTTAACATTCCATCATAAATTTTTGTGATTCTGTACATATCTTCTCAGCTGCCATCTTCTCTGAAGTGTCTTCCTGTCATCAGTGGTACCTATGTATCTGGAAGGATGAGTTTTTTCTCTGGGGTCCCACTCATCCACCGGCATCTGATAACATATTTATGTCTCTCCAGAATCACAGTGTCAGATTCCTTGCCAAATGGATTGATAAACAAAGTTGCTGAGAAGCTGCAGCTTTTCACCAGGAGACATGACTTTCCTGGCAGTGACCAAACTCAGTTGTTACTTTCAAGTTATTAAGAAGAATAAAGATTTTTACAGTTAAGAAAAACCACAGAAAACTACCAAAACAACATGATGAAACAGTAATTTTGAAAGTTAACCACTGCCTGGAGAGCCTCAGGGTCAGCAATAGATAAAGAATCTTCAGAAAGAAAATCCCTATGAGAGGCTGTACTGAAAAGCATTCCCATGGCCAGTACCTTGCAGTTACAGCCATGGTGTGTTTTGGTCCCATACATCCAGTATAGGACTATTTGGGACAAAATGGACAACAACCTGTTTTGTCACTCCTCTGGTCTACAGTAAGCCTTGACTCACTGGGCAGCACTTTTTGGTGATCTCTCATTCCTTTTGGACCTGCCATGTCTTGATCTGCAATTGCACATGGGCAGAGAGTGACCTCTCAGACCTCAGATGGATACTGAAATGGGCAAAACTTAGCTCTGGACTTTGGTTAACAGAAAACCTTTAGGAATATCTACATCTTCAGAAAGGACCTGGTGCACAATGAACTACTCAGGACCAGTGAGAAGAGCTATGGACCTCAGAAAAAAATCAATTATTCACTCCCTGCTCTAAACATCTTCTCCTTGCTCTATAACCCTAGATATGACTCTGGACAGCCCACTCCTACACTAGTGAAATGTTTGCCTCCTGCCCTTGATACAGTGGGAGTGTCCCTCACCTCACATTTCATTTGGATTGCCAAACAAACTGTAAGGCCAAGAACAAAGGGTCTTCTTTCTCTCTGATTTTCTGTGAGTATATTTTATTCAGTAGTTTCAAAACGCTACATATTTTATAAACATTAGCTGGATTTATCGCCTGTGACTTCATGCTCTTCTTCCAGGAATTAGCTCTTTGAAGTGCTTTTCCAGAGAATAGTACAACTAAGATATGTCTGTTCCATTGTAAACTTACTGAAACTACCCCATCTTTTCAGATAGATAACACGACCAATTCCCAGGCTGATGGAATTTAAACCAGTCTCTTAAGCATGCACCGGATCAGTACAGTGAAGAGATATCCCTGATGCCTTTCCATGCTTTGGAGACTCTGAAGACAAAGGTTTCTATGAAAGGAGAAAACATGTCAAGGTAGTACCTGCTCTAAACCCTGTGACTTGTTCTATCCGACTGTAGATGTTGTTGCTTAAGGATATGGTGGTCCTGAGTGTAAAAGAACTCAGTAAAATTGGAGGATGGAAAGGAGTCCAATGCATATTAGTAAACACAATTTCTTTGAAGATCCATAATGCCCCATGAAGGAAAAGATGGGTCCAGTGGTTCCTGTTTTCATGAGGACAACAGAAAGAAGACAGAGGCACAGTCCTCCTGTCATTCCTGTCCCTGGCCAATTACAGAAGGAGCTGTAACTGTACCACTGGGAACCTATTTTTTCAGCACTTTTTGATTTTAATTAAACAATTAATTAGACAATTCAGTCACATACATAAGTGCTATCATTCTCTTGCTTAAAGACTACAAGCAGATTATAAAATGTGGCAGCCCTTCATCCTTTCTAGTGAAGCTAAGACATTAGACTGAAATGGAAAGGGAGGGTCACAAAATAGGAATGAAAGTGCCGCTTGTTGGTGAGTAGTCTTTCTGGCAGAAGGGGCTTGGGCTATGGCATCACTCAGTCACCTATGTATTTTAGTCAACAGTCTTTAATACATAAAACATGAGCAGCAATGGGAGTCAGGACTGGAGCCCCAATAACTTCTAAAACATCAGTCTCCATCTTATTTTCTCTATTAGCTTTTGTGCCTTGCAAAAGGAAATGAGAAAATTCCCTTGCAGAGAATGAGAAAAGAAGCCTTTCCCTCTCTCTAGATGGCTATTTGAAAGCAGTTTTTCTGAAAGTGATTCACATCCCAGGCTGAAGAATAAGAGAGCATTGGTCTATCTTCGTTATTCCAACTTGAAGAACTAAATTAACAACCTGGGTTCTTGCACTAAAATTACTGTCTTGGCCTATCTTCTGCTTCTCCTCTAAGTGCCTGTGTTTTTTGTGTGCTTGGGCTGCCATTGTAGAAATAATCATAAAACACTCTAGCTAACTGAAAGAAATAAATGAAAGACACCCCAGAAGACACATTAACAGTACGGTATTGAAATGTGCTTCTGGGACTGAACAGCTGAGTAAAAGTGGCAAGCTGAATAAGATCATTTGAACATTGTCACTTTGCAGGGTAAACCCACTTTTTTAAAGATGGAAAAAAGTATCACTAAAAACATTCGAGAGTTTGGTTTCAGAGGTTGTAGAAGATGTTCTTTGTACCTCAAGACACTTACACAGAACTTAGAAAAATGAAAAACATTCACAGATTTGAAAACTGTTAGGAATTCAGTCTTGATTTTTATCCAAATTGCCATAATCCCCAACACTGTTTAACATGGATCTGCTACTTGTATAGGTGCCCTTTGTGTTGCTTTTACCGATAGCATCATTGTTCCCACAAAATATATTACATTTTGTTCCTTAATGATTAATCACTCCACCTTCCTATTAACAAAAGCAGCAAGTGGGATGCTTCTTTCCTCCCTGCTGAGCAGAACGTTTTATGCAGTTTCCTTACAATAGACAGTAAGTAGAAATAGAGACTGCTTACTGTGAATTGCTGCTATGGATACAAGTTTCTTATCTCTGTCACTGTTCTAAGACTGCATGGAGTGCTTGTTAGCATATTAACTGAAAGGCATTTAGTACTGGGTATAGCTATGTTGCATTAAACTATACTGCCCATCTTGTTTGGTTATAGTCCCTTCTGCAGAAACAAATGTCAATGGTCCATTTTCCCTATAAATTATAAAACTTCAAACCAAGACATACAAAACCTTTAGTATAGATGTTAATAAAAGCTAACAGGCATCCTCACAGGTGCATAAAAAAGACCAGAATTGACTAAAGAAGCATTTCACATACATACAAGCTGTTACCAACAATATATCAAACATTTTTCAAATAACTCATTAAACAAAATTTGGAGGAAATGAACTTCTGATATTCTTTGTATAGTGTTCCTTATGCTACTGCTGGCATATATGTAGGCCAGTGCTATTTCATTGTAGAACACTAAATGGCCCACCTTGCCTAAAGACATCCATTTCTATGGATGTCAAAAACCTTAAACATAAAAGCAGCAAGATGAACAGAAAAATGAAATCAATTTAGTTCAGCGCATAAGGATATGGGTCGTATTTCTTACCAAGATTAAATAAACGGTTGCTTAAATGACTGCTGTGTGTGAAATGACTTGATTTTTTTCACATATACACTCAGTATTGTGTTAGCAACCTCTCATATGAAGGATAACAAAGGAAATAACTTTTGCATTTGTTATTTGACTGTGGTAGAAATACAATACCACAGTTACTATCAGTGAAAAGCTCTTGATGTCATTCTGCAACTCTGATTCTTCTTTCATTTTATGCTCTACAAAGGTGACATTTTCAAAAGCCTTCAACCTTGAGTCATGTAAACTGTGCACTAGCACACTTAAAATCATCTATTATAACTATGAGCTGCCTTTTCTAGTGCGCTTGAAAAGATCACAGCTGGAGAGACATGTACACTGAACAGTTCTGCCCAAAGAACACTTCAGCCTGTTCTTGAGTGTTTCTTTTAGTACCAAATCATGAGCACAAAGAAGTGGAAAATAGAAGCAATGGAAGATAATATTTTTAGCAATATGTAATAATATTTTGCAGGAACGGGAAGTAGCACTTCCTTAATACTTAACTTTATGAAGTGTTGTATGCTCTGTCTTCATTCTGTTGATTTATGTAGCTCTTATAAAATAAAATTTCAGGAACTTTCAGGTTCTTATCCATTAAGAGAATGTTGTAAGGAACTAGACCACTGCAGTCCATTTAAATCTCTTGAAAAACAGGTGATGACTGGTCATACTGTATCTCAGGCACATGCTTCATGTGCATTGGATTCTTAATCCAATATAAATATTTGCCAGGGAAGCAGGCCCATGCGTGATTTGCTTAGTCAAGGTCTATGAAAAAAATTAGATTATCCTGTCAGCACATAATGGTAATTATCTAATGCTGCTTGGCTTCTGAGGCACTTCCTTGAAATTTGAACTAATTCAATATTAATTGACTGAATACACTGAACCAGGGATATTGTACCATTAAATTAAATAGCTTTGTAGCAACCCAGCAGCAACTTGGCTGGGGTTGCATAGATCTTCATCATCGGTTATCCCGATGTATCGGTGTCCATACAAACTGATGTGTTTTACTGCGACTTTTATTGTTGAGGATGCCTTGGTTTAAGTATGAGCTACTGAATGTGAGATTAACAATCCATATGTTCCACTTGTTTTCCTTGGGCAGCTAATGAAATAATTTAAAAAAAAAAAGGTTTTTCTTCCCTGGATGTTTGATCTCACAATAATCATATTAATGCTGAGATATGAAACAATCATAAAACCAAGCTTTGTTTTAAACTCATTGAGCAAATTTTGAGACTAACGATGAAGCAATTTAATTACCTGCTCTACAAATGGCACACAGCAAGCACAACTGCAGACCACAAGACACTGCACAAATACAGGCTTCATTTGAAAACTGTCAGAGCAGGCAGATTTGGATTTATCTGAACAGATTTATGGACTTTGACAATTTAGGCCTTGACTCAGTTCACCGAAGTACTTAGTAAATGAGCATTTCATAGATTTCTTTCGGAGTAACCACGTGCTAATATTCGTAGATAAACAGCTGCTGAGAATACATTCACAAACATGTTGCATTTTGATGGAAACTTCATCAAGCAAACCCATGCCCGGGAGCTCTCACTGTGTGCATAATACATTATTAATGGGTAAGTGAGAATAGGCCTTGAACGCTGTGAGTGGTTCTTAATGAAGAACACCACAAATTATTTATATTGAGGGAAATCTATTATCTGGCATTGCTCGAGAATAATCCTTACTAAATCCAGGCTGTCATGGCTGTGAGAGTGGCCCGGTGTCGAGGTTTTTGCTGCTGCTGCCTGGGGCTGCGGATGTCCTGGTCCCTGGGCTGTGGGGAGAGGCTCCTGGGTGTCCCCCAGCTTCCCCGGCTGGGGAGGGGACAGGCCCTGCCTGCCAGGCCCTGCCTGCCCGGAGGCCCCTGCCGCTCCAAATCCCTCCACAGGGAGCCTGCAGGGCCCCGGCCTCTGCCTGGAGACCAGGCCTGCCAGGGCAGGTAGGAAGAAACATTGTTTTTCTGTGGCATTTTTGAAGATTTTAAGACTTTATTGAAGTTTTTGTTTAATTCACATGGAAAAGACTGAGAGCACCAGAGGAGTTCCAGATAACCACATTTTTAAGACATCATTGTAGCATTCAGATTTGTTTCACAAATAACTCAACCGCTGCTAAACTCCACAGAAACGAAAGGAATACCTCAGAAAGTCAAGTGACTAAAAGATAAATTAAAACTGCCAGTGTAAAGTTGTTTTGAGGATCTTCATCACAATGGTGAGGGCAGTATAAAATCATCTAGTGTGGGGAAAATCACAACTCTGCTTCATCAATAACAGCAAATTATTAATTCCTGAGATGAGCCCGATGACAAAACACTTCCATGGCAATAGTGTGTATGAAGTCAGGTCCTTCAGGGACTGCAAGGAAGCCACATTTCCTCTAAGAAACGCTGATTTGAGTGCCATGCTTCTTATCCCTGGACTGGGGAATACTCTAGAGAAAAATAACCCATTATCTCCTTAAAATGCGGGTTTTGAAATAAACATTTATTGCAAAAGCATAGAAGAAGAAATAGAATGTTTTGTGTCAAGAGAATTTAAAGTTGTTTGGGCATACAGTACTAAAATCTTGTCTTGTTAAAGGTTGAATTGTTGTAGGTGCAATGGCAAAATAAGCAACAAATGGTTAAATAAAAGCAACAAATGTCTGAAGTGTCCCAAAACAAAATTCTATGTACTGTTGTCTACTATATAAAAAGGTGAAATTAAAAGCTGTATTCCTCCCCCTTAATACTCCTGCAGAAAAATTACTGTCCTATCATTGCACATTTGTTTTTCACAAGTTCTGAAATTATGAAGTATCATAATTGCATGTGCACTGCAATTTTGAAAAAGCCGAAGTCAGAATAGGCAGAGGAAGTGCATGTTGGAATGACCATCAAATCAGTATTAAATATAGGAAAAAACAAAGAATAACGAAAGAATCTGTAACATGGAAGAAAGGGTGAAGGCAGAAACAGAATGGAAAAAAACCCAGTCTCCATTATTAACCCAGACTTTGGGAGGACTTGGCAAGATGAATACTGGCTAGTCAAAATAACAGTGATTAAAGAGGTAACTTGTCACCCACATCAGTGCTGGCTCTTGCGCTCCAAAGGTAGCTGTTGCTCAAGACACATCAGGACTTGGCAGAGAGGAGAAGCAACCACAGGCGCTCATGTACCATAATATTTTTCAAACTGATCCTGTCATTCAAGTAAACTGAGTTTAGGAAGCCTTGCTTTAAGCTCTCAGATGTTCCTGAAGATAAGATGTAGCCTTATCTTATTACCTATTATTAATAACTACATGTTTTTAAAGATAAAAATAGCAGGATTTCTGTTACATTTAGAACACCTCACAACCATTTAATCAGTGTCTCTCTAGAAAAGTCCTTAATTACGTTAATTTTATTTAACATAAATTCCATGAGGTTATTCACCAGTTTATATTTTCCCATTATATAAACTCTTCTGATAATCCATGATAAGCTAATAAGAATGACTTGCTTTTAACTGAAACTCCTCTCACCATCTCTCAACCATTTCTGATCATGACTGTTAGTGGAAAGGACTTATAGCTAATATTTGAGAATTAAAATGTCTTCTTTTTGTTTATTTAGATAAAAACATTTCTGTTGAAGGAAAAGGCATTCTGCCACAAGCTTTCCAAATACAGCCATATCAAAATTCTGTAGCTGAAGTAACTGTTTTTAGTTATTTGGTTTCTTTTTTTTTTTTCCCTTAGGAATCAAATTATTCTAATTAAGGACTGCATTGATTTTACTTAACTGTAGGTGCAGTATTTCCTAAGATAAGGCAAAATCATGTGAGAAAAAAAGTGAAAGGCTCATCAGAAGATGGATGTGAAAAGAAATGGATATTAAATTCAGCCTTTTATATTCTGTTTTCTACTGATTATAAATTACTTTTCAGTCAGTTCAAAATACTCCTGCTACGCCATATAATGAAAAGAGAGACCAAATGTGACACAAAAGAATATTCTGCTAATAGAAGGATTCAGATTTGTGTTCAGAAATTCTTTTTTGCTCAAATATTTCATGTAAATCTATAGGACTTCTCTGCTCTGAGGCTTTCAAGGTAGGGCATTCTGAAAAAAAAGAAATTGAATACTTTATGGATGGTGCTCAGAAATTTCTGATGTATTCCTTTTCTGAGGTTCATTTTGCTTTAAGTCATTTTTATTCTGGAAGCTACTCCTGACAAAAGAATGCAGATGAGGAATAAACCCCCCAGCTGTGGCTACAGCCACATATACATTAACTATAGCCACTCAGAAAGGTGCCTTCAGATAATTTTGTGAAAATGCTATCTTGGTGCTCAGCAGTAGTCAAAAGTCAAAGAGAATATTAAGTAAGTATCTTTAATTAAGATCCTTTAATATGTATTTCTTAACAAACATAATCACTAAGTCGTCATAGAAATCAATGGTGCACATGTAGAAATCGCTGTGTGCAGCTCTGATTCCTATTGCAAAAGCTAGAGATGATACAAAGAGAGAACAACAACATGATCAGAGGGACAGAGCATCTACCATATCAGGACAGATTAAATACCTGTTGTGGGTTAATTGTGACAGGCAGCTCAGCCCCACACAGACACTCACTCACTCTCTCCGAATGGGACGAGGGAGAGAAACAGAAGGGTAAAAGTGAGAAAACTTGTGGGTTCAGATGATAAAGACAGTTTAACAGGTAAACCCAAAGCCGCGCACGCAAGCAAAGCAAAGCAAGGAATTAATTCATCACTTCCCATGGGCAGGCAGGGGTTCAGCCATCTCCAGGGAAGCAGGGCTGCATCACATGTAATGGTGACTTGGGAAGACAAACTCCATCACTCCAAACATCCTTCCTCCTTCCTCCCCCCAGATATTACTGCTGAGCATGATGTCATATGGTGCGGAATATCCCTTTGGACAGCTGGGATCAGTTGGGCTGTGTCCCCTCCCAACTTCTTGTGCTCCCCCAGCCTACTTGCTGGCAGAGTTATGTGAGAAGTGGAGAAGGCCTTGACACTGTGTAAGCACTGCTCAGCAGTAATGAAAACATCCCTGTATTATCAACACTGTTTCCAGCACAAATCCACAACAGCACCCTACAGGCTGCTATGAAGAAAATTAACTCTATCCCGGCCAAAACCAGGACAATATCCTAGTGCTTCCTGCTTTAGAAGAGTGATGACTGCAGAGAGGTACCCTAACATCAACTCACGAATGAGGCAACAAGGGAAGCATTCTCATAATATAAAACTTATGAGACACCCAATTAAATCATTAGGCTACAGTGTTAAAATAAAAATGACTACTTTTTCAGATGATTCATAGTGAAATTTTAATATTCAGCCTTTGAGGATGCTGTGGCGGTCAAAAAGATATAATTGTGTTCAGTCCAAGACATGGAGGACAAACCTAACAGTGAGTATTAAGTAGTGAGCAGTTGCTGGATGCAACTTTGACTCAAGATATTCCCAGACTATTATAAGCTGCAAACTGGGAGAACATAAACAGGAAAGAATAATTTTATCTGTAATTATCTTGCCATCACTTTTCCCTCTGCATCCACCACAGACTCCTGCCAGAGACAGACTAGTCACCTGGGCTTATCTCTAGATTGATATAGTATAGCATTTATGTTCCTATTCTCAAAGAAGTTATTCCCAGGTGAACACAAACCAAGACTGAAGAAGTGAAAATCATCATGCCTAACGTGAGCCGGTATGGCTGCTGCAATCTCTAAACATCGCAGTTCAGGACATTAGGAAGTCCAGTTCGCATTGCACATAAATAACTTCTTTATGAAAAGACTAAAAATGCACCTGTATAAAGAAAGCTTTTTGAAGATGTGAATTAAACAGTGTCACCTTGGCAAGCAAATATTTAGAAGAATGGAAAAAATCCTCAATGTTATCCACACATTTATATAAGCAGTAAATGCAGTTTATGGGCGGATGTTATCATAACCTATGCTCACAATCACTTTGCCTTTCTCTGCAATTTCCAGGGCAAAACATTTCTGCAAGAACATAAAGATAATGGCACAGTTAAATTTAGTTGACTATTTTAATCTTAAAATTCAGCCTCTAAACACACGTAATTGATAGTATATGAATGAGTCATGGAAACTTGCTTTTTACGAAGAAAATTACTAATGTTCAGTTCTGGCTTTTCTCATTACTTTTTATATCACCAGTTTCCTTCCAGTATGCACTTTAATTATCATTGATCCACAACATTTATAGTAATTTAAATGTATTTCAGATGCTGGGTAACATGGCTCCTGCCATTCCAAAAAGTTCACGAGTTTCCAAGCTATTCTATTTCCATTTTTGTTCTTTATGAGCAGATCATTATTTATCAAGTCTTTAATGATGAACTCCTGCCTTCCTCAGACAGCTTGCCAAGTCCTCTGCACCTTGCTTTCAGTCCAGCACAACTGGGAAGGTCAGCTATGAACAGCAGAGAAAAAACATTGAGACCAGAAAGGCAAAGGTGGTTCTGGGAGATGCATGAAGGGTACCTCGATGAGCTCAGACACTAACTGGTGTGCTGCCCTGCAATTTCTCCCACTCTGCCTTGCAAGACTGCACTGTCATGCAGAATCGTGCTAGTTGCATACTTCCAGGTATACTTCCTTTTGGAGACAGGTAGAGCTCTGTATATTTTCCACTTGAAGCAAGCAGAAAAGAAGGACAAGTTGATGTTCAAATATAATTTCACTTAACTTCTAAAATGATACCTGAACTTTCAAAAATTCTGATGACTGTTCTCAAGCTGCACTAAGCCAGCAGATCATCTGAGTGTGCTTGCATGCCAGGACAGCCCCATGGGACTGCCAGGAGGGCTGGTAGATAAACTTACTGGCTTTTGGGTGGAAATGAGCAAACCACAGCCAGTGGCGCTAGTCATGGTGTTGTCATAGGACCCTGAAAAGCCTCAAACTGAATGGAAATAGGGGAAAACATCTCACCCATTCACATAATTTTTGAGATCCCCTTCTTTTTAGTTATCTTGCATATGTGGAATGTTACTTATAGCTCTTGACCACATGAAAAATCTGGTGTGCAGCTCACAGGGTCAGATTTGCCACACTGCAAGTATTCCATCAAAATGCTCCCGTTGCCATAGTTGCATGGGAACTGGTAAACCAGCTCTGTCCTCATTTACAATAGTAGACATTTCAGGGACATCTCCACTGGTTTCTATAAACAAGAATTTGGAGCTAGAGACTTTAAAAATGGCTCCTTTCTGGCCAGAAAAGAAACACAAATGCTTTTCTAGTCATTTAAATAGTTACCTGCATGTAGCTATACATGTTTCTGAGAAATAGATTTGAATAACTAACTGCATTAAATCAGTTGAATTAATTCATCAGCACAGGAGTCAGCTCATGGTCAGAATGTCAGCTGCCATTAAAAGTGCCAACTACAAATTCATATCACTAACTGGCACACAAAACTGTAAGTCCTCTAGCAAAAATTCTATAGTCCAAAGCACCAAACTTGTATCACATATTTAGAGAATAGCAGGCATATTATACAGAAGGAAAGGACATCAGACAGACAGCTACAAGAGTAGGTGACTTGAATGGGATGCAAATCTCTAAAACACTTATTTTTTTAAGGAAAAAGTAACTTAAAGAATGGAATAAATAGAAAATGGGAGGAACTCAAATATGAGTTTGCCACAGCTAACCGTGCTGGAAACCCCGACATCCTTGTTTGGTAACGGCTGATCTCTTACGCAAAGACAGTGATATATGTATTTGAATTAGGGCATGTGACTGCATGAATTTGGCATGTGACTGTCTAAAAATGTGAGTTAGGCAGAGAAGATGAGGATTTGTATAACCAGTGTAGAAAAAAACCTGAAATGGCAGGCAATCCTATTTAGCGTGGAGAGAGATAGAGGAATTTCTCTAGGAAATCAGTCTTGAGACTAATCTTATTTAACAGTAATCATGAATTAAATTCCTAAGGTCTTGGTCCAGAAATATAGGCATTTACTCATGAAACCTGCTGATGACACAAAGTCAAGAAAAATCATCCTTATAGAGGGATTTGTTGTATAAAGAAAATATAGTTACATGGCACTTCAGGATCAAAATGTTAGAAATGGGATTAAACATCACGTGAGATGGAAGCCCGTTATTGCCAGGGGCTGCTACTATAAAATCGGCTATGAACTAAAGTGCCACCCTTGAAGGTTCCAAGGCTTGGCTATACAAAGCTAAAGCTGTCATCATCCACAGTGGCAACACTTTCCCTCTGGAAGGAGGACTGGACCAGGGATCCAGAGATCTTTTCCAACCACATTTCTATGTTTCTATGAGAAAGAATGAGAGAACAAAAGACTGATGTATTAGTAACATCAGTCACTATCAGCTTGACTACAAACTGCCATTGCTACTCTGAGGAAGATCTTGGAGTCCCAGGTGTTTGGTAAAGTATTTCCTGTAGAAATGAGAATTTATTTGGGAAAATGCGGGTTTCCAAGTGAGGTGCTTTATACAGCTGTAGTAACCCGTGCCAAGGAAAGATTAATTTTAACTTAAAAAGATGTTAAAAAAGAAAGATAGGTCTATGAGTCAGACAGGATTTGGGATGCATCTGCCTACATCTTTTAATTCTAAAAAGTGCATCATAAAACACAAAACATTTGTGGAGTTTTTAAACACAAAGTCAAACTTTAGTAGACGAAAACTCACTTAGACCAATTAACATTTTCAAAAATATGTAAGATAGAATAGATGTAAAAGATCAAGAAACCTAATACAGAGGAGGTTCTGGGGTGGCTGCAGTCTGGACTGCAGGATATATTGCAATGTTATGGTCTTACTTTTTTTCCAAAGCTCTGAATATCGTACAGTTTGAGAGACTCCATCACGGTGAGTCTTGTACAGAGAGTAAGAATTTTCATCTCTCAAGAAAATCACATTGCACAGATTATCTGTATCCTCCAGAACGAATTCACAAGAATAGCCCAGGGCAGTCTACAATGGTTTTAGTAAACTTGCGCATGTTTCTTGAAAAGGAGAAAATTGGCAGACAAATGACAGATTTCACTTTGTTGTCATCCAGAAAAGGAGTAGATGGTATTAAAAACAGCATGGTTCTTCTTAGTACACTTTACATGCAGCCCCACAATATGTTAATTTAAAGCTTTCAAAAATATCTATTTTTGAAGTTTCTGTGTTCTGTCTTCCTTATTGGTGCCAAGCCAGCCTGTCCTCTGGTAAACTTGAGGCTTGTCTCCATGCATATTTTCACCAAAAGTTCCTAAATCCACCCCAAAATCATACCCTTAGTCCTTTTTGAATTAAAACTTTGGCAGGGGAGTAGGTTATTTCAGAGTACGAGATGTCTCCAAACAAGTCAAGCCTAAGGAAAGCTGAATTCATAGCTAAATAGCAGGGCTGGGATTCAGATGGCCTGGACTATATCCTGGACTGCCACACACTTCCTGTATGAAATAAGAATATCTGAAATATTCATTTTTTCCTCCTAGGAAAAATGTGACTAGCTCTATCAAGCTAATAAACTGGGAGAATTTATTAGCTGATATTTTTCAAGCACTTTGACATACTTGTTTGAAACAGTACAGAGCTGCAAAAGATTAATATAAATTATATTTCATCACTGTGCATTACAGGGTTTCTACACCTGGAACTTATTCCATTCCTTTGTAGGGGTCTAAATAATTCATGCACTGCAGATTTTCAACATGAAATATTGGCATGGTCTTATCTTTCACGTGATAAAATTAATTTTCTTTGATTTCTCACTTCATCATTCTTTCTTCAGTCCCATCTCTTCAAGCGACTAAAACTTCCCTACATTCAAACTTTACCAGTTGCTCCTGCTCTAAGAGAACTCAACTTGTAGCTCCTCTGAAAGGCTATAGGTAGGATCTTATACTATCCCCATATGCGGGCACAGTGACAAGTCTGTCTTTCTGGTTTAAGCAGCCTCTGACACCCTTTTCCCACCTCCATTCTTTTGCCTACACCAACTCTCAGTGTGCCAAATAAATTAACCATTGGTGGGGCAGCAGGCTGAAACAGAGCTGGGAACTGCTCTATGCTAAAAATAACCGTATTTTGCAGGGTGATTTTGGTTTTGGGATAGATATGTACAGTGACAGAATCATGCCTTTGCCAAAGTATCAGGAAGAGATGGTCAGAATGATTAGCAGCACATCTCATGTCCATGCTAAAATATTGCAATTCCCTTCCCTTGGCTGCTGGACCAGGAACTTGAAGATCGCTCTGCACCAGCTACTGCTGCTGGTTTCCAGGAGAGAGACAGAAACCAACCCCTTAGCTCTCAACTCCACTCCAGTGAAACTAATCTAACAAATAATGTGAATTGACAGCCCCTGCAGTATCATAAACAAAACACTTTGAATCGCTTAATTAACTGCCTGATTACAGTCTTGCTCCTTTCCAACAAAACCAGTTCAGTTGCTCTTTCCAGCTCCATACAGAAGTGAGCTGCATTTCCTTATGCAAAATCACTCAGAGCTGGCAAGACCTGGGGTATGCTGCATTATTTAAATTCTGGATGTCACTCTTAGAAAGAAATACCATGAGCTGAAACCCACAGATACTGCCAATACACCCATGATTTATTCATGAATGGAATAGGATATGAATGGAATGAGGTCCTAAACACTATGTATTAGGGAAAGGGAAATTAGTCAAATTAGGTAGCTTTGTTCCAGTTTCACCTGTGATATCGTCTCTAGAGCTTTATACAGCCTTACAGGGAGAAAACAGCTTTGAATTTGGCAAAATATGTGCTGTGGCAATAACTCATATGATGATGCAAAAGGTTTTACTAGGACATTTTCAAAAGGACATGACAGACAAAAGCAGAAATAAATAAATAAAAGTATAAAATAGGCAATGCTACACAATTTCAAGGAGGAAATTTTCTTTGTTGGAAAAAGTAATTTCATAAGGTGTCCCCTTGCAACAGCAAGAAACAAAGAGGCTAAGTTTTATAGCAGACAAATGGGCACAATAAGGCTTTCTAGCTTGCCTGAGCATATGAAAATTCTGGCTTTTGGTCCCTGTCCTTAAAGAGGGAGAAAAGCAAGGGAAGGCTGGAGGAAGTTGCTGCTTTGGACAATCTTAAAACTTCATCTTAACATCACAGAGTAAATCCCACCTTGGCTGAAACTGGGATGAAAGTTTTTCATTATTAAATACAATCTACTACTGTTTTGCAGTTATATGTGTTCTTGCAAATCTGTAAGGTTTATGAAAGAGCAGAGTCTGAGAAATTAGATGTGTGATGAAGCTTTCCATTCCTCTGGGAGTGGAAATCCTAAGAAAAAGCATTGGTACATCACAGTGTTTTCATCTGCTTAAGCAGTCTTGAAATTGTTATCTTAAGGGCTGGGGAAGAGGAAAGAACATCTTCCAGTGATCAGCAATAGCAAGAAAAACTCTTGGTGTGCAACAAAGGAGCATGGAGCAACACATAGCGATGCTTGAGCCCAGAGGCCAGGAGCCAATAAGGAAACACAATGTCTTAGTTTAGAAACTTTAGGCTACTGGAAGTATTGTATTATATAGTATGGAAACATTGCACTCAGCAAATGCACTTATCAGCTCAACAACCATAACTGAAAAGAAAGTTACCCTTTAGAAAGAAGATGTGGTGGCAGTGGGAAAAAAACCCAATTCCTGGGGGAGTGTTATGGAACAGTTAAAATGCAACACCGAGAGCTGGCTGTTGCATGTGTCTGGGTGTAGATCATGAACACTTTGGGTTACAAAGGAACCAAGCAGTAGCAATATTTAGATGTGTTTTTCCTGAAGCATGTGGTATAGGTGACGGTAGGATCATTGATTTGTTCTCGTATGCCATGCTGTACTATCTATGATATAGCAATGCATTCAGAAATGTTTGTAAATACGTAAACAGCAAACAAAAACCCTCTTGAAAATGATCAGACATATACACAATACTCAGTTTGTAACAGATAGTTGCAGTCTTCATCATTCTTTTACACCAATTATTTCCCTTTGCAGAGACATGTCATAGAATCCAGTTGAATGATTCATGGAATTTATGAGAATCTGCCACTACGCCGACAAATAGAAAGTCAGCCCTCACCTATAAGTCCACATAGTTGTCTGTTCCTGGAACGCTAATTTTACCAGTAGGCAAACCTCTGTTTTTTTTAATCACTGATATTACTCTTGACTTGGAAAAAGTCACAAGTTCTAGCTTTCTTACTTTTTCCCATCAAAGACATGACTTTAGCAACAATTATCTCATTTGGATGGTGTGAGACTTACTGGACATCTTTAAGTGCTTTAAATACACTGTACCATTCGCAAGTACAATCATTAATTGCACAGACACTTCTGCAATAATTCAGTGTCCCGTGTCAGTGATTTACATCCTATTTTTGCAATGTCCAGTCATCACCTCTGGGGTTTGTTAATTTGGTACTAAAACAGCATGTGATAAATCACAAACAATATTGCTGTGTGGGGGAGAAAAGATGAAAGAAACTATGTATGAGAAACAAGGCAGAGGAAAAAGCAGGAATCACTGTAAATGCCATTCAGAATCATTCAGCTGTATAAGACTACTATTCTTATTATCCATCCAGAACATACAACTGTTTTAAAAATAAGATTGTATTGGAAGTTAGAAGGAAAATCTAGTGGTCTCATCTCTCCACTTGTTTAAATTCCTCATCTACATTACAATGGCTGATTTTTAAAGAACGGTAAATGATATTGGGACCTAGATGTGGGACTTGTGTAAGTGTTTACTTGTTTAATGTCAGTTCAAATTCAGTTAGAAGCTAGCTCTGAGTTATTCACCAAGAAAAGAAGAAACAAAATCTGACTTAATGGCCCTCTGCATCTTGGCTGGTCATTCTTGTGTCTCATGAACAGCACAGTGTGTCCTACATCTTCAGAATCTGAAACTGTTTTTTTTTTCACTCAAGCTCTCTCCTTCCATAACATAGTTATAGGCCTGGTAGAATTTATCCCACGTAGTGCTACATCAAATCTCTCAAGTCCTTAGCAAATAACTATGATAAAAGCCATCTTAATTTAAGCAAATCCCATGATATTCTCAAGCCATTCATCAGATCCATAATTAACAGTCACCTCAGTACTTGAAACACCATGTCAGGAGTTAAGACAAATATTTGCAAGAAGGTATCTGAAATAATAAACAGAAATCTTGAGCACTGATAGCAAGACTTTCTGATGTATGAGCCAGAGATCCCGCTGGAACCCACAACTGGGAGGTCATACTGCAAGTTTGGAGCTGCCTGCATTGCTGTCCAGCGCCCCCAGATGAGATTGCTGTCCCTTAAAGTCACCCGCTGAAATAAGTCAACTGAAGCCTTCAAAAGAGCTCCCTTAGCACTGGTGCAGCTCATCCAAGCTCTCCCCTTATGCTCTTCTAGTGGGGTGTCCATTTATGTCAACACCAAGGTCACTAGGAAAGGGTTGCTGACCCCTCTCTCGGAGGCTCTGTTTGTTTCTCCTTGGCTTTGCCCATGGCGGTGTGGGTGCTCAAGGCTCTTTCTTCCAGCTTGCTGACATGATCTGGTCTTCCAGCTCTCTGCCTTGGCACTCACCCTCTTAGCTTAATGTTCCAGCCTCAGTCACTTGTCCTGAGGGGTCTCATGACTGTCTCATCTCATCTATAGCTCTGATCTTGTTTTTTTCCTGCCATAAAGATTCTGAAAATGTATCCAGAGACAATAATAAGGTGCAGATTAATGTCAGCAAACAAGTAACATCTATATAAATTAATGGGAAATATGTACAGCATCATAAAGTATTCACAGTATTGCAAAAGAAGAAACTGCATCCTGGGGAAATGCAAAAGTTGAGTTACAAACAGATGCTATAAGATCGGTAACTATTGGCAAGGGATTCTCAAGATTGCATATAATTTACATAACTGAAACCATGAAGCATAAGCAGAGGAAGAACAAGCACTTGTTGCTCTAAACTGTGTTTATGATCAGCAAAACCCCAGATCAACTCCTTAAGATCCACTGATGTTTTAGAACTTAAACACAGGTTTAAAGCTTGAAATGTAGTCAGCTAGATACTTAAACGGGCCTGAGAGAATGCTCCCTTGTAGGAGCTGGGCACATGTTCCTAGCTGGTACCATACTGTCACCTGTATGCCCCCAGCAGATACAGTAGAGCAGTAGTTGAAAATTTGAATATTTAAAGTAATAAAGCTTTATGGTAAACAGATATATAGATGTTTTTTGTAGCTTTTGTTTTTTGTTCATTGCAGAAGCTGAACTACAACATATTGCAGAAGACTTACTTTAGAGCAGCAATTATTTTTCTGCAAAGAACTACTGTGATACCAGGACATCTGTGGATCCCACTTGAGGAAGGGCTGTACACAAAGCATAGGTCTTTCAGTGGCCACAGCTTGTGACAAAGATCTTCCCTGATGGGATTTCTGCCCTGGGAAGGTTTTTAGTCCCTGTTGCTGAGGGACATGAAGAACAGATTGAATGAACATGTCAGGAATAGCAGAGACATAGTTGAGGTTGGGATAGGCAGTACGTTACCTTGCAGGAATTTGACTCTGGATGTCTGAAATTTATGGCTTCACAAAGGCAGGTGGCAAACTTTAAGCTGTATTCATAAAGAAACAAAATGTTAACTATTCGCAAGTAGGAAACTGAAGGGCAAATTAATGAGTCATCATCAAAACCTGGCACTCTGCTTAGCTGGTTTTGAGCTGTAGCTTGATGGTTAGCAGCCTGCTGGCTACTGGGATTGTACCATTAGTGAATCTTTTGCAATTAAACAGGTACAAACTGGACACTAGTGAAAGAGTGAAAGCCCAAATTATTGTGTTTTGGTTTGGGAGAATGGAAGAACAAAGCCATGCTGGGTCCAGAAAAAAATCTCTGATACAGTGGAAATACTTGAAGCCATATGAAGGTATAAAGAATTTTATTTTTCAGTTACTGATTTTGGCTTTGAGAATCACAGCAAACATAATCCATCGGCTGATATAGTTAATGCCACAGTGTTTAAATTTGGTAATGAGACCAAGAATCATCATTTATATTAAATGCCTCCAAATGTATTACCTTATTTGCTTATTGGTGTAAAAATGCTTTCTTGGTCTGATGGTGTGAAAGGCTTTTGCCTTTTGTATTTTAGCAGATGAATCAGTGCTTCCCAATTCTGTTCTTTATTCAGAAAAGTTTTCATTTTGTCATATATATAGAGTGATAAAAATGTCCTTCATGTCACCTAAAATATGTCAGATGTCTATTTAGGAGGACATAAACGTAGACCATCAGTTGATAGGTAGATTGTACCTGAATATCTGTCTGTATAACTTAGCTGCAAACTGGAGCAAAACTGCTCAGGTTTTGTATGCAGTGCACGTTTCTGAAAATTTAGCTTTTAGTTTATCTCCATACATATACAATGGAAAGTTGTTTGGAAGACCATTCACAATCCCCCATCAAAATGGTCCCCGAGTAGTGATTGACTCAAATGGGATCTTCAGCAAAGCTCTTGACTTCCTATCACAACCTTTTTTCCACGCACCTCATACTACATGTGGCCCCACAAACCAAGCTTCCCTTCACCCTTCCATCTTCCTAGAGTATAATCTTACTTCCTCAAAGTAAGATCCCAGCTTTGACCCCATTTTATTCCCCAAATTCACATTCTTTTTCTGTATGTTTTTCTTTTAATTTATCATTTTGAGTTAATCTGAATTTTTAAAATGTACTAAAGCAGTCAACTGCAAGTTAGTTGTGAAGGTCAGAAGCCACTTTCCACCCTAGGAGCCAACCAAATACTTCAGTATCCAGATTGTCCAAAGAAACTGCTATTTTTTAAACTTGCTGACACATTGCATGAGGAAAGTTAAAACCACTCAAAGCCATTGCCAAATGCTGAGATGAATAATTACAACTCAGAGAAAATAAACTATTCAGCCCAGACATTTGGAGAACATACATAGAAGTACAGTTGTACTATTCATGGATCAGTATATGAATAGGTAATTGGAAGAACTTTTCTAGGCTAGGGATGAATGCAGAGCACAATAGAGGAAGAAGATGAACTTAGACTAAAAATCTCTTTATAGTATTCACATTTTCTTCCAAAGTATCTACGTCAACAGCAGTTTCTGTTCATCCAGGCACAATGGAGCCTTGTCAGACTGAATCTACAGCTGAAACAAGTGACTGAAACAGCAACAGAAAGTTTTATGATAGCAGCTGACAACAGATCAAAACCTAATGATTTTTGTGATTCATTTATGTGTTTAAACCCTCAGATTTGGAAAAGTTTATAACTTTTTTCTAACTATTCCTATTTCTTTCCAAAACTTCGGACATATTAATGCAGTTAAGATCCCATAGTCTTATGGGAGTGTAGGAAGTCTAAGTGCATGGGTCATGGGGTTTAATCCCCTGCTGTTTTAGACTCATACCATACTGCTCCCTCTAAGCCCTCTAAACAGGAATCTAAAAGTGGAATTTTCCTTAGATGCCATAAGGCTTTTTCAAAACCTCACTCCTCTGGTGATTACAAACAACTTTCTAACTTCCAGCCTCAGTTTATGTGATGCCAGTCCATATTTAACTTTTGTATGGAAATTTGCATAGGTAGCAGAACCATAAAAAAACTTTTTCTGCTAACATTTGTGGATCCAAGAACAACATGTTCTTGTTACACAACATTAATCCTTTTAAATAAAACCCTCCCCCTACTCATTAGGCTGTTTCAAAGCATTGCTATAAATTCAGTATTTCACTGCAGTGAAGCTAGAGAAGGTTGTAAAATAAATATCTTCCTACTGAATGTCATGGGAGTGGGACAGTAAAGCTAGTGATCAGCCAGTTTAAATTAAGATTCAGATTTCATAAGCAGCTGAAAGAATGGGAAATCCTCAACATATCTGTAGCACAACCCTGTCAGACTGCCAATGAGAGGGAAATGTGTGTGGAGGGGTAGCAGCACTGTTGGGGCTTGCTGAACCCACTGGTGGGGACACGGGTCTCCCCACTGCAGCCCCTCGCAGGCATCAGGCAGGTCCTTCGTGCAGCCCTCCCTTGGGGCAGGACGTAAGCTATCCCAGAGGCAGGATCAGTGCTCAGGCTGGATTTTTGGCTTTGCATTCAGCCAAAAAGGGGATTTATAAATAGAACACTTAACTGAGATGTTTAAAGTTAGATAGAAATTAACTGGACCTAAATGACAAAAAGCCAATATTGCTTGAGCCTTCCAAGCTGTAGTCAGCTCATATTTAGGGCGTCGGGACAAGTAACCAGAGCCATACCCTGAGTAAGGTATATGCTGGGCTTTTAAAGGTTTTTAAAAAAACTTATTAACAATATTAATTCCATATGCTACAAGGCAAAAAGGCACTTTCAAGTGTTTAAATTGATAAATTATTGTCCTAATCCAAGAAACAGGGTGCTACAGTCTTTATAGGCAAAATGAAAATGATTCTTTAAAGATGTTGTGTATTTGAGGGAAACAGTATTTTTCTTCATGTTTTTATTGTTGAGTAATAAGTTCAAGTTAAGTGTTTTTTAAAACATGCCATATGGTTTGGGTACTTATCTGAATAACAGAAGCTAGAATCTGCAGGAATGGTTAAATTGTCTAATTCATCACCTGGCTAAGACACAATCATCCTCTACAGAACAATTTTCTGTATTACTCAGATTATATTTTAATTTTCAAATTGCTTCTCACAAATACAGCTCTGTATAACAAAATGTCCCCTAGTAGTCAGGATCCATTATTAATTATATTGTTAAAAACTTGCTCACTGATTCCCTCATTATTTGCAGAGTATATTTTCATATCCTACAGAGACAGGCAGCCAAAGCCCAAATGCTAATTAAGAGCAGGTGAAGAATGTAAACAGGAAACCAGGGATAAGCAGCGGCTGAGGGCTATTGCTAAATAAAGCCTTTCTGAACACAGACTTTCACAGCTTAACAGGATTGTGTTGAGAAGCAGTCTCAATTACAAAGGCACCAGCTCAGAAATACAGAAGGGTTTCAACATAAAGCACAAATCTTCATTTTTCATTTTTTTTGTCCTCCAACTCCAATATTCAGATTTAATTGAGTATCCCAGGGTACTGACTATATTCTGTAGGCTATTGCTATTTTTCCTATATGAAAAATCTGTAACTAGTGTGATATAACATATACTTGCTTATTAAATGGTTTGATACAACATAGGCCTACTTATTAAATGGTTTGATACAATAGTTCAACCTAAATTGCACGCCAGCTAGCTCGCAATATATGCTGGCCTTTGCTGTTAAGAAAAGATGAGGGTATTGAAATACAGTCAATTATAAACAATAGAACTTAATTAATAGAAAGCACTTTATTTTGGTTGGACCCATAGGGTTTGATTATTTATAACTTTGTATTAACCCGGTAGCACTGTGCAGTCCAAGGAACCCCCTCTGCAAACTGGAATGACCTCTGTCCTGCCGCGGCGTCACTGCGGCGGAAGTCACCCCCGACTGCCCTGACGACGCGGTGACGCCGGGAGGCTGCGCGCGGGCGCTGCCTGTGCACAGCAGGCTGCGGCCTGCGGGGTAGATGGCCTGAACACAGGCTCTCCGGCCTCACCCAGCGCCCGGTTCCTCCTCGTGGTCTGTGTAAATCTCCTTTCGGACTGTCGCTCTGCCATCCCAGGGCCGACCTCTGCCCGGGTACAAGCAAGCAGAACTGGAGCCGGGAGCTGGGCTGGGATTTGGTTTACGTGCCGCCGAGGGAAAAAAAGATGTCCTGTAAAAGCAACCTCGTTCTACAGTCCACACACGAACTTACATACACACGTACATAAACACACACACACAGAGTCTGCAATACCTTATCTTGTGCTGTCTCTGTAGCCCTTTGGCTCATTACAGAGAGGAGGGGAGGGGAACACAGCCAGTCTGTCTGACTGTTTCACGATCCCGGATCTCCTTTACCTTTTCAAAGGTCCCAGTTAGAAGCTCCTTGGTGCGATCAGAAAACTCTGGGAGCTTTGTGCCCTGTTCAAGCCCGCCTGCGGGCCAGTGGTTACGAGTACAGAGCTACGAAGAGAGTCTGCGGCTCATACTGCCCAGCACAACGATGCAGGAGTTGTAACAGAAGTGTTTGCTGCTCTAAGCTGCTTCTTGAGTGCCGGCACCCTTACTCCCTCCCCTCACCAATACACTGACTTTTGCTTTTTACTCTGGGGACATCCGTTTCTCTAGCTACAGGAGTCTGTCAGCATTGACAGTGTTGAAATTATACAGAATTTTTTAAAGGGATCCACTTTTTGCATGTGACAGGACTCAGACTTGCCATGGAAACCTGCAGGCGCTGTTGCCAGCGCTGACAGAATCGGTCCCGTTGCCAGTGCCCCTGCTCACCTGCACCCTGGCTCTCCCGCACGTTCAGGCTCACCAGCCCGAAAGCAGCTCGCCTGCAGATGTCAAGGTGATCTGGTTGTGGGGCCACCCAGCTAGCAATGAGGGAGGGAGGACATGCATGCGGGCAAGGACACTGAAGTGCTTTGCAGTCATGTAAGTGATTGCAAAAGGGTTCAGACAGGCACACACATGAGGTTGGAGAGGATGAGAGCTCAGGTCTCTCAAAGGATCAGACGGCCGCTTGGCGATGTAGCTTCTGTGACACACAGAGACACACAGAAGGGGATGGATTCTCTGGTCCGTGAGAGACAGCACAACAGCACTCCATCCTTTGTCCCCGCTCGGTGTTGCGGCCAGGGGAGGTATGCTGCCCCATGAGACACCACCTCCTCCTCCTCCACGTGCGCTCACCTCCCTTGCTGGCCCCGCCAGCGGTGCACCACTGCCAGGCCCACCACCGTCTGTCTCTTCCCTGAGCCCACTCCCACGGCAGGAGCAGCCTCAGCCTTTTACTTTCTGTGCAATACATTTTGATTTTAATTACGTTGTTGAGGAGCCCTGAGCTGCCAAAGCAGGAGAACCAGTTCCAGTTTTGAAAATCTGGTTTATGAATGCATCTGATTTTCTAAAAAATACGCATTACAGATACATGAATAGGTATGTACCTTTTAGGTAAGAAATACGTGCTGTATGGTATTCCCTCTACAGAAAAAAATTCACAGCTTTCCTTTGTTCAGGCTCCATTGTGGTGGATTGACCTTGGGCTGTACTTAGGACAGATAACTCGATGAATTTAAGCAAGACATAGTAAGTCAAAAATAGCTGCTGGCCATGGAGGTGTTGACATACACCACATACAGGATCACCTGGGTCTGCTCTATGTGTGTGCCATCCTTACACCCCTGTAAGCACATCTGGGCTGCACGGAGCCGCCTGTTCCTCAGGGGAGTATCTGACGTAGGGGCTTGTTTTCTTCAACATGCATGTCTTACAGCTGTTGAATTAAAAAGTGAAATATTAACACTTAGCCACATCCTTCTGCATGGCCCCGACCCACTAAAACTGATTCAGTTTTAAACATTTTTTTTAAACATAAATAACAGAATTTCTGTGCAAAACTTTTAAAATTTTTATTCTCTGATTCCTCTTCAGTCCATTATGGTGTTATTAACTACTATTATCTCTAATAGCATAAAGATGTAAACGCTTATTTGTTCACAGCTTTATATATAACATATGTCAGAGAAGGCTGTTAGGTACGTGACATTAAAAACTGAAAACAGAAAAGAACAGAAGAGCAAAACCAGAAGAAAAGCATAGTGAATTACAGTATGAAAAGGAAATCTATTTACACACATTAATCTATACAACATCATGGTCTGTACATTTTGTAAAAAATAATCACATTTCTTTACATAATCTTTAATCTTTACCATACTTGACAGATAAAAAAAAATGTTATGATAAAGACAATAAAAAAGAATTTCAAAACAATACTCATAGTAATGTGCTAGGCAAAAAAAAGCTGCAGGTTATCATAAACGTATTACAGTGCTTTGGGAAATAAAGGGGGTTGGGACATTTCAGCCAGTGGTTTAGCTGACAAGAGAAATGTTACTGACTTAGATTAAACTACATACTGTTATCATTGGGCAGAACCAGGTTCAACAGAGAGTGGTTAAACCGTATCATAGAATGTTCCTTTTAAATGTTATCCTGATGTGGTCTTGTAACATACATGTTAGAACATATTGCTATATTATTATTATTGTTGTTGTTGTTACTTTTTTTTCATCAACAGAATAGCACTGCATACTAACTCCTGCTATTTGGTTATATCAGGTTAGCACTGACAGCCCACAGCTTCAGATAGGCACTCCTGGTAACGTGAAGGTACTTTTGTTAGGACAAGTATTTCCTGTATCACTATGCACAGACAGTAATTGCTCAGACAATAACCCTTACATACCAGCCTTCTCTGCAGGTTACTTAATGGTGCTACCTTTTTATCAGACATATTTAATGCTTTATTTTCATTAGAGATGTCTGAAAGAATTCTGTATAAAGTGAATTTGGGCTTTATTCACAATCTGTTTGCTGAAATGGACAAATTCACAGTCAACAGAAGATGTTTTTTAGAACTTATAAAAATAGGAGACAAATAATGCAAATCACTCATCTTAGTCCATACGCATGGAGTGTGAGACACGTGTACTTGGCAATGCCTTATTTCATAAGTAGATGCAAACAGATTCCCTGGTGTGCTGAGGCTCTATGCTTGTTGCTTTCCTCTTCATCTTGTTAAAGGCGGAGGGAAGCCTGTCGAGTAGATCCTAGAGACTGGGGCAAGCTGCCTCCAACTTGACTCTAGAAAGCTTTTTGTAACGTTTTGTAATCTTTTGCCACCAGTGAGTTATTGCCACTACTGTACAGTTCCAACGAATGCTTAAACTGGGTAGTTCCTCAGCTGGCTACCTGCACACCCATCACCACGCAGGTGCAATCTCTTGGGCTCTCATGCACTCCAGCGTGGAGTACTTACTTAAATACATGCCAAATTCTTAAAATTTCATGAAAGCCAGCACTGCTTTCAACATCTAAAAGGGTGCTCTCCATATTCCTAAGGTTATTTTGCAAAGCCTGCTAATGCACCTGACCCAGACTCCAAGGCCAACTTATTTTAGAAATGTACTAGTTTATATGGCAAAAAACACGCCAGCAATAATCTCATTGCATATCGCTAGCCAGATCCTGGTCAGTTGAAATGACTATGTAAAGTTGAAGATTTCAAAGGTATGACTAGCTGAGCTGCAAGTGCGAGTGAGAAATATGGCCAAAGGTGTGTGCACTCCTGAAGGAGGAGATACTGAAATATTTTCTTTGCTTCTTTTGACCGAAGCCATTATGAATGGAACAGGGCACAGAATTGGATCAAGAAGAATATTTGAGAAAATGCCTTGCTGTCAGAATTTTAAATATTTTACATCTTTAGTTTCCTAGAGATGACATCAAGACATGATTTAAAGAGTAATTTTCAAGAGACTTCACATAAAGAAAATTTCTGGTAGTCCAAAGCACATCGTTTCAGCATGCGACCCCTCTACAAAAGACAAAAAGCCAAACACCTAGCTCAAAACAAGAAACAATTGTTGAAAGCTGAAGCCAGGCAAATCAAAATGGGACAGAAGGCTACTGGCTTTATCACAGAAGGCAGTCAACCACAGGGACCCCATACCAAATGAACGGAGGGATCCTCCATTGCCTGAACTTTTGAATCATCCTGCACATTTTTTGAAGGATAACTTTGGCCAATCCAAGTTACTTGGCTTAAAAAGGACTAAAAGGGTAATAGTAGCCAGATAACTGAATGGCCTTTTCTGGAGAGATTCATCTTACCTAATTTTATATGTAGAGTGAGAAATCTAAGTACCAGCCAGCTACCCTGGGCTCATTTTATAGTAAGTATAGAAGGTGATTCAGCGTACCTACCTTAGATTCCCAGCTGAACATGGGCTGAATCATCTTCAACTAGTGCCTATTTCTCTACGATGACTATGGAAGGCACTTAAAAAAGTCTTTAGCTCAGAGACAGACATCCATCTTTTAGATACCAAAAGCCAGGGCAGATGAATTTCACCTGAGTTTATCGAGCAGCGAGCTAAAATCGACTCTGCAGAGGAAAATTTAAGTCAACGCTCGCTATACATTTAGATTTTGATCGTGGTTAGCAATTGGAGAGTAATCTGTCATTGTGTTCCTCAGGCATCAGCAGCAGGTAATGTTGATAAAAATCACTCAGAATGAATGGTGCCACCCTGGCAGCTCCAAGGAAGGTAAAGTACAGAAATTAACCGCAGTACAAGGGTGAATTGTATTATCATCCTTGTTCAGTAACTTTACATGATGCGCTACTGGCTTTCCAGTGGGGACAAAACCCCAGGTTTCCTGCTCTGAAGACTTTACAACTCAGTTTAGACCCAGATGCAACCAAAGGGAGAAAGGCAGTAAAGGAATAAAGGAAGGGAGGAGCAAGCGCTATGGGACAAGGTCGTGCCAGGAAAGTATGCGCCTGTCCTTCCTGCTGCTTCCACCGCCTCCACGATGCTGCTAGGACTGAGCGAGAACTAGGTTTAGGGATGACAGAAGGCTAAATGATTTTTTTGTCACATTGTCCTTTTGACTCAGAGTCACCACAGCACAGAGCGGGAGTGTTTAACTCCACACCCCTGTGCAAAACGCAGTGAAAGACAAAGCCATGAGAAGTTATCTTGTTTCTGGGTCTTGTAAAGATGCAAAACATTGATGAAGTACTAGATTTGTCAAACTGTTTTGCAGCTTTTACATGCATTTTAATACAATGTGTATCTGCCTTTTAAGGCAGCTGAAAGTCAAGTCAAACAGGTGATGATGGGGTTGATGAACTTTGCATAACAGTATTTGGAAATCAGAATTTTCTGTGAGTAAAAACAAGTGAGCACAGTGCCCTCCAGGCTTTTGCTGACATGAAAATGCTTGCATAAAACATTATGAAGTTAAACTGACTCCCAGAAAACATATTTTCTGTATTTAGATTCTATAATTTTTAATAGAAGGATGAGGTTCTACAAAGTACTGCACTTTTCACTAGTTTGAAAGAAAAATATACGCAGCACCTCTCTCCCTTGTGTGCCATTCTTCGCATGCCTACACAGTCCTTTACAAACTTGGTGATACCCATGTTCTACATACCACTACGTTCTCCCAGTGGTGCAACCTCATTGCCTCATGGCATTACTCCCAACATGAAAAGCAGAATCAAGTCCCAATGCATCTGCACCCTGTTAAAGGAAACTATGCTGTTTTGTTGCATCTTAAAATGTATTCTCTTATTTAAGCTTTTCTGTCTTATAACCCAGAAATCATTAAAATGCAGATTTTTCTCCATGCTCACCTAATTAGAACAAAGACAGGTTTCTCTAGGATACAATGAATTATAAGCACATATAATTGCTGATGTATCATGCAGAACAGACTGACGGAACTGATTGCTTGAAATCTGTATTTCTATACCATCATTCTGTCTGTGTGCCAACTCCTCCTTTGAACATAAAGATGAGCACACTTGAATGCTTGGGAAGTGTGCCTTGCTACCCTAGAAATTTGGGGAAAAAAGCACATACTGCACATCACATCTCAGGGAGCTGAGCAGCCCCAATGCCACCTCAGACAAAGCAGCTGAGCAGTCCCCATGCCACTTCAGACAAAGAAGCCTAAGGTGCACAGCTGCATTTAATTTAGGTATAGGAGCAGACCCTAAAACGCCAGTAAGGTTGGCCTAAGGTTGATAAGGTTGTTCAGAGAGCCAGGAAAAATACTCAAGTTTAGCAGTGGTTTCTGAGTTTAAAGTCTTTGGGAATATATTTAGTTTAAATGCATGTGTAGGGGCATATGTTTAGACCCCATGGGACTGTCACTGGGCAGGCTACTTCACTCCTGAATCTCAGTTACTTTACCAAGTGACAGCAGAAAACATTCTGAATGCCTGGGGGTGAACAATAGCTTCTTTATAGTCAAATTTGGCAAAGTAACAATTCGTCAAGTGATCATTGTTTAACTCAAATGATACCTATTAGTGCCACGTAACGTTCTGTATCAGAAATAGTGTGGCCAGCAGGAGCAGGGAAGTGATTGTGCCCCTGTACTCGGCACTGGTGGGACCTCACTGTATTCAGTGTTGGGCCCCTCACCACAAGAAGATCACTGAGGTGCTGGAGCGTGTCCAAAGAAGGGCAACGAAGCTGGTGAGGGCTCTGGAGCATAAGTCTTCTGAGGAGTGGCTGAGGGAACGGGGGTTGTTCAGTCTGGAGAAGAGGAGGCTGAGGGGAGACCTTATCGCTCTCTACAACTACCTGAAAGGGGGTTGTGGTGAGGGGGGTGTTGGTCTCTTCTCCCAATTAGGTAGCGATAGGATGAGAGGAAATGGCCTCAAGTCATGCCAGGTGAAGTTTAGACTAGATATTAGAAAAAATTTCTTTGCTGAGAGGGTGGTCAAATATTGGAATGTGCTGCCCAGGGAGATGGTGGAGTCACCATCACTGGAAGTCAAAAAATGTGTGGATACGGTTCTTCAGGACATGGTTTAATGGGCATGGTGGTGCTGGGTTGATGGTTGGACTTGATGATCTTAAAGGTCTTTTCCAATCTTACTTATTCTGTGATTCTGTGATTCACAGAGTTATCTGTTCCACAGTAGTCATGTGAACCATGGGGCCTTTTCTATCTTTGGTCTGACATTTTATCACTCCAGGGTAATGCCATTAAAATAAATTGTGTTTGACTGAGAAATGGACAAATTAAATCAGACCAAGAGGTGTATGGACACTTTGATGGCAGGAAATAGTATTCCCAATACTGGTAATATTTTCAAGAACGTACATGTATGCCTGCCAAGACATGCCCTTGCTGCTGTTCTCCCCTTTACCTGGAAGTATTATGGACTTTGGATTCTGTTAGGTCCATATAATCTGTTACCTGAAATATCAGTGCAACAGCTTTTACGTATCAGAGGTACTCACGCAAATACATATTATTCCCACTCACTATTTAAAGTGGACATGGCGAAATGTGACATGGGAAGTAAACATAATTGGGTTTATTTCTTTCAAAGAGTGCAAATGTTCTTTGTATATTTATAAGAATCTGTGAGGTCTATGTCTTTTTTTTTACCAAGTGGCTACATAAGAGGCTTGGCGTTGTTGAGAATTCCTTCTATTTATGCCTCTTATGGTAATTTTTAGGGATTCTGTCTCATTTTTTTTCTGGAGTCATAGTCAGGACTAAATTTCAAAGCAGCTCAGACAGATACAGAAGAGAATTAAGCTAAAAGAATTTACATTATTCCTTAAATGGGAGTTGTAACTTTATTGCAATACTCCATGTTTTAGCTGCCAAGTGTGTAGTTCTAGAGACATATTTCAATGAAAATATTATATAAAAATATTTTCAATGGGTAATATGCTATCCAAGGCTGTTTATCCTATGCCAGACTTCTCTAGCAATAAAGCACCTCTTCAGAAAATTAATAAAAGATCAACACAAATCTCTTTGATTTTAAACAGAAGAGAACAACTGGTGATTGCAATAGCACTACTGGAAAATGCTGATGTTTCAAATCAAAACTATTACAGTAGCTTTTTCTGTATGGACTGCAAAGGTAGCCCTACTTTCTGCACCTAAACATAAAACCAGGCACTTCTGAAAGGAACAACAGAATTGAAACCAATCTCTGTAGAAAGTAATCTCTGAAATTTATACAATTAGCTGAGAAGTACTACCTTTTTTCCCTCTGTACAAATAACGTTACTGATTTCCTGGATTAGCACACTAAACTCCCAGTGCAGTTAATTATAGTCTTACATTTCTTTATTTTTATTTTATTTTCCATAATTAGAAAAGAATTTCCTAATCCTTAAGGAAAGAAATGTTTCCTTAAGTATAAATAAAGTGTAAGAAATTTTCTTGCTTCCCATCTTAGCCTTTTCAACATGTACCAAAGCGGTCTACATTGAACAGGATACCATACATCTATCTTGTAGACATGGTGGAGGGTAAAGAGACCATTATAGTAAATGAATTTTTGAATAGTTGCGGCTAGTAAATGGCAAGAGAACATCAGAATTAATATGAAGGCCACTTAAAAAAAACAGAAAACATTCATGGGGCAGGTGTCTCTTATTAACTGGTTGGCTGCACAAACCAATTTCCCAGATACCAACATGTAGAAAAGCAAAGCACTAAACTGTACATTTTATAAAATATCACATTAAGCTCCATAATGAATGATATATCCTACAGTTTTTCATGTTTTGGGGAAGCTAGTTGATTTATATCATGGTGGTCTCTGTCTGCATAAATGACTGAGCCCTTGAATTCCGGTGGAGCTGAGAAACGCTTTCTGATCCATTTCGAGAAATCGAAGAGCTGTGGAGTCTGTAATCTCTGCCTGCTGTCTGCTTCCAGCACAAACTCCGCCATTTTCTTTTCAGCTCTCCTTGCACCTGTGTTAAAAAGAAAATGCACAAGATGAGCTGAAAATGTTCTTTTACGTGAGGAACTGTTCCACGTTTATTGGCTGTCAAACTGGGACCTCTAGGAATAGAATCATAGAATGGCTTGTGTTGGTAGGGACTTTTATAGATCATCTAGTCCAACACCCCTGCCATGAGCAGGGACATCTTTCACTAGATCAGGTTGCTCAGAGCCCCGTCCAGCCTGATCTTGAACACTTCCAGCGATGGAACATCCACAACTTCACTGGGCAACATTTTCTGGTGTCTCCACCACCCTCATAGAAAAAAATTCTTCCTTACATGCAATCTAAATCTACCTTCTTTCAGTTTAAAACCACTACCCCTTGTCCTGTCACTACAGGCTCTGCTAAAAAGTCTTTCTCCATCTTCCTTATAATCCCCCCTTTTTATCCTGAAAGGCTGCAATACAGTCTCCCCAAAGCGTTCTCCTCTAGAGACTGAACAATCCCAACTCTCTCAGCCTCTCTTCACTGGAGAGGTGTTCCAGGCTTCTGACAATTTTTGTGGCCCTCCTCTGGACTCACTCTAACGGGTCCATGTCATTCTTGTACTGAGGACAATCACCTCTCTCGACCTGCTGGCCACGCTTTTTTTGATGCAGGATACAACTGGCTTTCTCAGCTGCGAGTGCACATTGCCAGCTCACGTCCAATTTTTCATCCTCTAGTATCCCCAAGTCCTTCTCTGCCAGACTGCTCTCAATCCATTCATCCCTCAGTTTGTACTGATATTGGTGACTGCCCCGACCCAGGTGCAGGACCTTGCACTTGGCCTCGTTGAACTTTATGAGGTTCGCATGGGCCCACTAGACAAACCTGTCAAGGACTCTCTGGATGGCATCCATTCCCTCTAGAGGATCAAATCAATTTTTACAAAGATCACAAAACTGAGGTGCAGACTATGTCTACACTGTCTGTGAGACGATGCCCCAAGGCCACTTTCAAAGTTAGTTTTGTATCACTTGTGCTGCAACATTAGCTTTTGGTATCTAGCTATTAATCACATATACTTAAAGCATAGAATCAAATGATTAGCCCAAAATCAGGCATATTATGAGTATCTAAGACTAGAATAGCACTCAGGAGACCTGAATGTCAATTCCCTGTGCAAGAAGGTGTCTTCTTCAGACACATTCCTCCTGTCAGACACTGCGTGCTCTATAATGTATAATCTACCTTCAAAAGTGGCTGACATCAAAAGGAATTCCTTGTATCTTCCTCAGTTGAGATTAGGAAAGCTGCTACATGGTGAGCACTTCTGAAAATCTGCTGCTGTTCTGGGGGTTAGATTCTGTCAGAAGATTACCTCTAAATATTCACTAAATGGTGTTGCAAGTTTTGGATAAATTTCTAGACTTGTTGCACCTCACGTGAACAATCCATATTGCTTGTAACAGAGTGAGAGTTCAATCATGTTACATAACAGAAGACACACTTACTAACACCTCAGTTTGCAAAGAATTGGATTTCGAACAACTCTTAACTCTTCACCCAAATACACTAATTTCTGCTGTTGCATCAAAACTGCCACATATATATTCCATAAATAGGAATGCAACCATCTTCTAAAAAAGCTTCATGTATCAGAGTGGTATTACAGGGGCACTTATACATTTATTAAACCAATATTTAACATCCTCAGTGGGAAAGGTGAGACTTACTTCACTGTTCAAAAAACAATACAGGACTGCAACAATCAACCCCTGGAAAGAGACAATATTCCTTAGTTAGTAGGCAGCACCAACCTAGGTCAATAAAACTTCTTTTGAATAAAAACTTTAAAATTTACCTGAAAAGATCCCAAACACAACTCAAAGATTATTTTATAATTATTGGAACTGCGGTCAGGAAATAGAGCAAACACTGTGTAGTGAACTCCAAATAACGGAATAAGCAACAACGTGGATTTTGCAAGTCTCCTGGATAAATAAAAGACAAAAAGCGGGAATTTAATGATAAGCTCTTGCTTTACTAAGGTAAGAACCTGATGCAATGTCATTTACATAAACCTCGTATGACTTCAGATTTATAAACAGGCTTAGTAAGAGTCAATTACTGCAATTTGTTTTCCTTTCAGGCTTGCTATGAGATTAGCCACATAGTAACCTCGTGCATTTCCATGTTATACTTGATCTTGCTGACCTTGCACCCTTCCAAAAGCTGGCAAAAGGTTGCAGGGCCTCTCTAAACCAAAAGACCCTTTTTCAGGTGCCCTCTGGACAGCAGCAGAGTGTAGGACTTGCCTTCTTCAGTGTCTCTTTGACACATGTTCAGTTCCCAGCCTGGTTTCATGGCACAGTTTTTTGGGGTGGGATTTTACTGCATTATTCTGCAGGACGACATTCGACAGTGTCATGAGCTGCTGTCAGATCTCTCAAGATATTTTTTACCTGGCATAAAGGGTTCAGAGTGGAAAGGAATAACACCTTCCTGCAAAGTCATACTGGCAGATCCTCTTGTATGGAAGGTAAAATCTCTCTCTTGAAATTAATTGATGTTAATTTCCTTTAAATGTGCAACTGTATGGTTAGTCTGTACATTGCACATACACAGTATGCAAACAGTACCTAGAAAATGTAATCCAGAATAATGTCAACTGTAAGATTTTCAAGAGCAATTTGAGATTTACCCCCAAATACTAAAATCATGTAACTATACTGATGGTATTAAGCATATACTATTAACTAATTTTTAATGTCATCAATTATATAATACATTTTAACACAAGACACTACTGAAGTTTAGGAAGGAGATCTTCAAATTATTAAGCACAGCAGCTCTGACAAACTGTCTGTGAAACTGCTGAAATGATGAATTGCTAATTATCCCTTATCTGTCACTCATTTCACTCTAATAACATCAGTTTTATATATTATACAGGGCCAATCATGCATGATTATGGATGTCTGGTATCAGATAAAATTCAAGAAGTTATAATGTTGAGTCCCATAATTCATCACTGTCTTGATGAATATAACTTGATTCAACAATGAAAGGATGTGTTCAGTTTTGGGCCCCTCACTACAAGGATGTTGAGGTGCTGGAGCGTGTCCAGAGAAGGGCAACGAAGCGGGTGAGGGGTCTGGAGCACAAGTCTTATGAGGAGCGTCTGAGGGAACTGGGGTTGTTCAGTCTGGAGAAGAGGAGGCTGAGAGGAGACCTTATCGCTCTCTACAACCACCTGAAAGGGGGTTGTGGCGACGAGGGTGTTGGCCTCTTCTCCCAAGTAACTAGCGATAGGACAAGAGGAAATGGCTTCAAGTTGCGCCAGGGGAGGTTTAGATTGGATATTAGGAAAAATTTCTTCACTGAGAGGGTGGTCAGGCATTGGACCAGGCTGCCCAGGGAGGTGGTGGAGTCGCCATCTCTGGAAGTGTTCAAGAAACGTGTGGATGTGGCGCTTCAGGACATGGTCTAGGGGACATGGTGGCGCTGGATTAATGGTTGGACTTGATGATCTTGAAGGTCCTTTCCAACCTAGTGTTTCTGTGATTCTGTGATTCTGTGATGCTGTTGTGAATTCACCTATTTTAACCGAAAAATCAAGGTATTTCAAGAAGGGTTTTCTTTTTTCTGTATCAGTCTTCATGGCCTTCCTTTGTTCATAGCGTCCCAGAGGCTGCATCTGTTTACGTGGAAATAATCAGTTCTGACAGCAAAGTTTCTCAAGAATAGTAAAACCCTCACATCTAAAGGTGATACCAGTAAGTGGGACAAATAGGATTTCCTTAGCAGAAAAAATTAATTTACAACTTGAGGAGATGACGATGGCAGCAAATTTCCTGGTTTCCCAAGTGAAATGGAAAACTGATTTTATTTGAACTTAACCTTACCCACTGCTAAAGTAAAATGAGCAACAAAGGGATGCAACCAGGTACAAGCAAGTGTGACAGAGGAAGGGAAGAAAAATGGTGACTTGCATTTTAGACTCATATTTCACTTTCAATCCATTCTTGTTTTAATAATTTTTGTCTAGCTGATGTTACTTTCTCTACACTGCACTTACTTACATTTTAATGAAGGGATAGACAAAAGAGCCTTATTCTTCTCTGTATTTTACAAAATGCATTTGCATTTTGAAAAAACAAGCCTTCCAGACCTTAGTTTGCTCTGTAGATGCAGTATTTCTTGAGGAGGTTAGTCTACTGTTCCCATGGGTATCAGCTAAAGACCATCCAATCCAAACTTAATCAGGCAATCAAATGCTAAACACAAAGAATCCACAGGGCTGAATAATGAAGGACAATGTTGCTCTTAATGAACATTTTATACTATGAAGTGCTTCCAGTAAACTGTGGAAAATGATGGGACTGATAGGAAGGGAATGCGTCATTTTCATAAAATACATAAATACCACATGGAAACAAAGAAATGTTCCTGTCACAAAAAGTAAACTTGAGAGGATTCCCTGCACATAGGTCAGTTGTTGTGCTGAATAATAATGTGGCAACTGCATAATTTCATCTAGGTTCATTTGGTTCTCCTACATGTTTAGTAAATTCAAGCAGCAAACACAAAAATGGACCCTTGTAGCTCTATGAAGCAAAGCCTTATGTCAGTCTAGTCATGTCACCTTTTCTGTGGTGCATCAGAATTCTTCAGTTTTTGTATCAAATGTATCACATTCTTTATAAAACACATAAGGTTCTAGTTCTCTTGGCTTTAAAGATATGCTTTACTTTAGCACACCATGTTTCATCTGCTTTTAGCACAGGAATTCAGTATTTTTTAAATTAAGAAAAGCTGTTATCCAGGAACACATTTTCAAAGGCCACTTGCATGGGTTTGAATTTTCAGCATTCATGTTAGGTTTTGTCATTGAAATATCATAGTAACATCCTGAAGTGTCAAACTCAGTGTCTATACCTGGACTTTAAAGTAAGACCTACTACAACAGACTCTTGATTCTAGATTACAGTATCCAGCAGCTATTATAATAAAAAACAACAACTGATATGGCAATATAATAAAGAACAAATCCAATTTTAGCAATGTATTTAAATTGCTCCCCAATATTCCTTGATTCTAAAGCTGTGGAAACAATGGATGTTAGGATTTGATGATCAAACCAAAACACAAAAGAGATAGTAAGTTGACCTGAATTAGATGCACTTGTTTTCCTCTAGAAAATTAAAGATGCTACTTTAAATCAACATAAAACATCGTATCTGATTTTTTGCTTTTTGGGAACAACATAACTTCTTTCCAGCTCTTAAAATAGATGTAAATATTACAACAAAAAGTATTTTAGAAATGAAAAATTGGAAGAAAAATGTTTTAAGGAGGTAGAAGCAAAGTATTTTGATCTTGAAACTTTTTTTATGTCAAAATGAAATATTTATACATTGTAAGAAAGATATTACTCTACATATCTTTTGTACCAGCATATCCATTCATGGATTAAACTAAAATTCAAGAATAGCTTATTGTCTTTATGAAATTGCATTTCTTCTATTGAATTTAGTGTTTGACAAAAAAAATTATGTTCATCTCTATTTCAGCATAGTGATAAGATCTTTAAACCACATCTAAAAGTACTTCTGAATCAAATGTAATTATAGTATCACAGCAATTGTTGGTAGTAGGTTTCAGTAGAGGAAATCTTACACAGATTATTTTGGTTCTGTATATAATAACTATAAATATGACTCACTTGTACTGTGACTGGTCATTTCCTCCAACATCTGGAGATCTTAACTTCTGCAGTAAGATTCTTATAATACTAATGAAAAGTGTAAAATTCACCTGCAAAGAAAACAAATATAGTGGTGATTTCTCACCTATCTACTCAATACGTAGTACAGAGAAATGCTTCTCAAGTGAGATAAATCAACTCAGCACTGGGTGTTGTGTACCTCCTGCCAGAACACATCAAGCTCTACAACCTATTGTCTGTTTTCTGTCCCTCTAGGTCCCTCTACGTCCAGCACACCTCTGCATGGCCACCAGTTCTAGTCTGGCTGGCAAAAGCCTTTGAAAGCCCCAGTTGTCAGAAATGCCCTCCTTCCAAAATCTCAGCTGAAGACAGGTTTCCTAGCAGGATAGGACACTGGATGTAATTTGGTGCAATCAAACATTGTCCTAAATTGTCATGTGGATTCACAACTGGAAGCCCAAAGGAAAATGTGAGTCCCATACACAGTTTTGACCCTCTCTTGCCTCTCACCTTGACTTTTAACACTGTCTGAATTAGGGGAAGAGAAGATTGTTGCACAGGTCATCTGTCCACTCCAGTCAAGCATAGAAAGGGCCTCTCAGAATTATCTGTCTTGGGTATCGATGCAGACATTATCACTGAAGGAACTCAATTATTCCAGTCTAATTCTCATGACAGCCCTCTGAGATAGAACAGTAGTACTATTTTATTTCATATTTTATTTCATAGAAAGGAACTTGCATACAAAAGTTATGATCAGACCCTGATCAATCTAGAAAAATGAAGTATAAAACTCGGTATATCCTAAGTCTCACTCCCATTATTTCTTCATTCTTGGCTTTTGGCATCTTGTGTTCACCAGACCTTCTGGTGCTGGATTGTTTGGTGCAGTCCAGAAAACCACACACTAAATACAGCATGCCCGTACTAAAGCGAGGGAGCACCTGGAATCCACACCTTCACAGCAACAACATGAGCTAAAAACTACAGCTACAGCTACCTAAACAGCTGCATCAAATTCACACATTTTAGAAGAAGTCAACCTAGAGAAAAATTTCTAGCACTGTGAAAATGAGCATTTTATTGTTTTTAACTAACCCCATCCCAAAGCCCAAAATCAGGAGGTTGGTACCCAACCAGACAGTGCCTGCCTCACTGCTATAAACCTTCAGTCTCTGCCTTGATGTATTGCTGGAACTCTTCTTCTTCCAGTCTTAATAATTTATCTGTAAGCTTTTTCAAGTCCAATGAATTTCTGTGTCTTCTCTGACATACCCAGTACAATTTGTGGTGTTAATAAATAAACTATAATCATAGCAATTGCATGCCCCTCTGTATTTAATATTTTCTTTGAAATGACAGGTGAAGTGACAGGAAATGACAGGGATTAAATAAAAAATTAAGAAAATTAAATCTAGTACTTTTGTTGAAAAAAAAAACAAAAAAGAAATGTTAGAAAATATAGGCCTTTACTGAACTTAACATACATTTTTCAGGCAGATGATGGTTTAGAAGTTTTCCTTGATGTACATCTCCTATAAAAGTAACAGGCAGAAGCCTGTTATTGGTGATTGTATCTACAGACTTAAAACAGCAGAGTGTACAGACCAAGGGATATACATTTAGTTTGCCATAGGCACTGCAGCCTATTAATGGACAAGGAGAGAGCTTCCGTTTCACTGTATATTTGTTAGCCACAAAATAAGAGGAGGAAAAATATTTATTCTGTATTTGCAAAGGGATTGGCAGAATAATTTATTGTTCTTCACAGGCATCCCTAGTTCCTACTGTAACAGAATAAACTGCCATCCGTGTGGTTTCTGAAGCATCAAATCATCTGCAAAACTACACTCAGGTGACTCACATTCTCGACTGACATTCATGTATTACTTTTAAGCCTGTTTTCAAACACATACCTTTCTGTCTGTAAGCACAATCTTGGATTAATGAAAAACATACATTCTTGTTTGGAGTTTGTAACAGTCCTTGACAGTGCTGAGCTTGTAAAGCCAGCCAGCTGAAACTGGGTATTAAGATCTTAAAGGTGGCAACTGCCACTGACTTACTACAGTGGAGCAAATTAATTTCTTTAAGATTATTATTGAATTGATCATCTGTTAAAATCCTCTAAAGTATATACCTGATTTAGAATAGCATGTTTCAATAAAATGTGAAACAAGTAGTGCCCTGGAACTTTACTTTTAATATCGTAGCTTTTCATTCCCATAAAAAGATTTGAGCATAATGTCTTTAAATAAAATAGAATATATATACCGTTCAATGAACATCTAAGAACAGGAAAATAAGAAAAGAATACGAATGCAGAGAAACTGCAAGAGAGTGAGGACAAATGATGCCTCTTTAGTGGAGTAACAGCAAGATGTTGCTGGTACCCTTTTCTACTATTTGACTTCTGACAATAAGTGTTTTGACCCTAAACACATAGTCCGAGCATGTATCATTTAAAGTGTCTTCATGTTGCTTCTTTCTTGCCACTTAGTCCCTTATACTACCTGCAATGTGAGATAACAAGATAAACATTTCTCAGTTACTTTGATGTGACAGAAGTACTGTTTCCACCTGAACACCACTCCTTCCCAAATGACAGCAGTTTATGCAAGTGGAAGTGTGGAGAACGCAGCTGTGGAGGTATTTGCTAAATGGAGAATATGGGTAACACCACATTAACTGTTTGGCATAGTCACCCTCTTTTAAATAACTCTGAAACGTGTACAGCCTGAAGCATGGAAACCTGCCAAATAACTTTTCTCAAGCCAAAACTGTCAGCAGGAGATTCCAGGGAAGGTTTCTGACACGCCAAATTAACAGAAACCATTCCCACTTCATGAGATGTGACTTCAGAACTTGCTCTCACAATACTGTTTGGTACTGGATAACAACTGTATAGAAAGTATAATCTTTTAAGCAGAGAAAATGTTTGGAGTTAACACAGAAACTGATGGAAGAGAGTGAATATGGCATGAAGATTAAGCAGACATCTTGTTAAATCTAATGCAGTTAAACCATTGTTCCTTAAAACCTTTGATTGATTTACTCTGTCTTTCAAAAGTATTCATGGCATCATCCTCACAATCAGGCTCTATTCTACTCCTCTTTTCTTCACTCTTCTTCCTTAAAGAAATCTTAAAGATTTTCAATATCAACGATGCTCTGGGCTTGCTTTCATGCCATTACATAAGACAGTAGATGAGAATTCTCAGCTTAGGTGTTCTGCTCTCCTTTCTTTTCCTGAAATTCAGCTTCTTTCAGAATTTTCCTGTGTTCACCTCATTGACCACTTACATAGATGTCCTTCCTACTGCTGAAGCCTTTTGCTATTGCTGGTCATCCTTGTCATCATTCTCTGCAAGTCTTCCAGTTTCCCTCCATTCTCGAGCAGACTGAAGGCACAGTGTGAGTAAGTATGATACAAGTACATCATACTTTTATCAAGAACATCATGACTCTTTCACAATACCTATCCAAAGAACTTGCAATGATCTATTTTCATTGTTGAATGGCATGCAGCACTGATCTCATTATTCAAAGATTTGAATCTTCAACTTCTACTTTTTCGAGAAGGTATCAGGAAACATTGAGGCTTATCATGGTGTATGTATATTGAAAATAATGTTCTCATGAATGTAGTGTTTTTCATTCATCGATGACCAATTTTACAAGACATTTCATTAGCTCCTCTTAAGCTATGAATGCATGCTCTACTTTGCACAGCAGTAAGTTTGCATAACATCCTAACTGCCACAATGAACATGCTGGCTGTAGTTCGATGTTCCAACAAGATACGTTACTTATCCATCAGGAAAGGGAGAGTATCACTCCCTTTCACAACTTAACTTCCCAAATGCAAAATGCAGTTGATCAAAGAACTGAAGAATCATCTAATCGGAGAAGTAAGTGGCTTCTCACAGTACACACTGCAGAATCACTTGGCTCTCTTTAGTTGCTCTCATCCCTAAAACATGCTGTTTAAGAGAAGAAACATATCTGGAAGGAGACAGCAGATCCTAAACTTGTGCATCTGGCAAGCCAAAAAAGGTAATTGGCAAAACGTTTCCTTATGTCTTAGAATCCCTTTGGAGAATGACCGTTCCTTTGCCTCAAACAGTGATTCTGGTACATGTTTTATGATATACTGGACTTTTGCTGACTGACTAGTACTCCATGTTCTTAACTCACAACTCATTTCCGAGTCTTTGCTGAGATCCAGTCTGCGAATGAGCACTTGGATAACTTCTGTTTCCAGGTCTATGACTCCTTTGGAGAAGCACTGCTTTCTGGCACATGAAGTCTCACCTGCCTACCAGATAGCTGTTTAAATTGAACATCCCGACTTTCATCTTTCTGTAAACACCAGGTGGTTTGTTTTGCTTTTATCTCTCAGCATGTTTTCTTCACTCTGGACCATCCGCCATTCTCCAGCTCCTTTGAGGTACACATACTCCTCTTCATGCTGTAGTTCTGTTGCATGCCCATTTCTTCATATCATATACCAACTTTTCTGTGAGTTACCTTATGTCATTTCACACATATGCCTACTTTGCTTTCTCTTTAAACACTGTAGAATTCACTCTGATGAAGATAATAGGAAGTTCTCTCAAAATGATTTTCAGCTGGCACAGATTGAAAGGCAAGCCCAAGAGTAATGTAGACACTTGAAATCTTCTGTAATCTAATAATGTCCAAATTTTTCTGACTCAAATGTTAAAAATAAAGCAAGTGTATCTAAAATGTATTAATTTGCACTGTGACTGTTTTCAGGAATGGAAATATAACCGTAGTATATTATGCCCAAAGTTAATTACACAATAATCACAGTGAACAGGAATTTTATTACGCTACTCCAGTAATTCTAATGAGTTCCACATAGGAAAAACCCCATGAAACATTCTCAAATGGTATTCCTTTGCAAATACTTCATGTTCAATATGTATTTCAGTAGCCTACCAATTAAAGAAAGATACACACAGCCACAGTTTTTTATGGCTACAATAGTATCAGATTCTCAATTGCAGGGCTATCTATTTGCACACAAAATCAAATCTGCAATTCATTGAAAAGTGTAATTAAATTTTTGCATCCCCCAGGCTTATAAACAGGAGAGATGTTAAAGAAAGAACAACACACAAATAAAAGCAACTGCTCATTTAATAGAAGACAGATAAATTTTGAAGGCAACAAATTTTAATGGCCTTGGCATCTGTTTAACATTTGTCCTACAGCACAATTTCTTTTCATTAAAACGGAATTCTTGCCTAACTAGCAGTAAAAAATAATGGCTATATTGATAAATGGCACAATACTGAACTGATCTATAATTCATGCTTCGAAGTTTACTTACTATAATAGAAATTAAAATTGGTATTCGTATAACCCACCAGGGACCACCATGCTCATTTGTATCCCAGCAACTATGAAAAAAAAGAGAGGGAAAATGATGTTGACATTAATATCATCTGGCAAGCAAGACCTATGAAGAGAAGTATTTCTTATATACACGTCAAAACACACTAAAATAATACCTGTTCTAGCCTAGAATTTGGCATTCAATCTTTTTCTGCTTTAAATTTTATTTCCCTGGTTTTAATATGCATATTCAAATCAGCTAAAACATTAGGCACACTTGACTGTACTATTAGACATCATGGAGGATGTTGGCCTTTAGGGAAACCAAGCTTAGTTCCACTTTGTGTAAGGACACTTTTCCAATATGCACTTAACACAAGCCTCTGGGTAGCAGGATGATCTAAAGCAACTGACAGATACAATTGAAATGACGTAATTCCTTGTGGGATATTTAGGTTACAGATGGCTGGAACTGGTTTAGGAAAATGTGAGACAGAACGTGAAACTACGTCTGAAAAAATGTAAATTACATTTTTTTAATTTAGCACTTTTGGTCTAAATACTCTGAGAATAAGTGGTCTGAGAGATTAATCTTAAGGAACGGCAATACCCTTGAGAGTTCCTCTAACTGTGATCATAATGACAAAGGAAAAAGGAGTTAGCCTTTTTCCATGTTAGAGATCTTGCAAAGAAAACTTAGAAATTATGCAGGACATGACTTTTCAGTTTAGTTACAGAATCAATTGAAAAATATTAGTAATGTTGATAAAAAGGAGTGTGAAAACTGTTTGTCCCACTAGCTAGGAATGCTCTTCCATTCCTTGGGGCCAGCAGCAGCAGCAAGTTTGATCTTCCTATAAAATTCTCTCAGTTCCCCTTCTCATGCCAGAAGCCAGGCCTAACGCTAGTTATAGTTTTACCTGACTATGTGCATCCAACATATAGTTACATCACACTGCTTCACTTCTGAAAATGTAATTTAGATATACCCAAAGTTATCTAGATTTCAATCTTCTGAGCCGCTAGTTAGCAAATTAGAATGCCCAACATCTTTCTGCATTGTATTGCAGCACTGAACCCAAGGACTCCCACTGCTATTTTAAGTATTATTTTGACTTCCAAAGCAGATGAAAGCTCTAAATGTGGGTCTCAAGGGGTAACGTTAGTCATAACCTACCTCTGCCGTCTCCTGCTTTTAGAGTTTTTCAAATAAAGAGAAGCATAAGAGCTCCTAAACGCCTGTCCCTTTATTGCCATATCTGAAATTTCAGTTTTGTGCTCGTTCCCTTCAGAACAGCAAAATACTTCTGTGTGAACACCACCACATCCAAGGCAAGGATTGCATTGGCACAGTTGGAGGCTTTAAGCTCTCTCTGCTGAACACACTTACCCAGTGTCCTCTAAAACGATCCGTGTCACTGTCCACGTAATAATGAATATGGTAGGAATTCCTGAAAAATCCCAAAGAGGTTTAGAGATTGATCACAGAAATATAAGTCCACAAAAAAAAAAGAAAAAAGTTCAGCTTGCTAGTAACCAATTATTCCCCAAATATACAGCATATAGTAAACAGTTTAGTGAATGGAGGGAGGGCCCAGCTGATGAGCTATGTGATGTAAGCAATGCGTTACAAACAAAGACTGCAGGGAAGTGGGTTTCTTTCTTATAAAAATGCAGCCATAATGACTAATACACAAAAAACATCCCTTTCTTAGGCTTCTTTCAAGCTGTCAGAGTGACCTACAAGGGAGATAGTTACAAGTTATGCATTCCCAATGCACTTCCAAGGACTACAATATAAAACCGAACTGTAGATCATTTCATGGGGAACCATTTCCACAGACGGGTTTACTCCCATTTCCCAGCAATACCTAAATGTTTTATGACCACCTATTACTGGAAGCTTTGAAGTGCTCTGTATAAATATCATTGCACTTTCTGGAAATGAAAGGAATACATGTTAAATACAAGCTTTTTAGCTGGGCCTGTTGCCATAGGACAAGGGGAAATAAAAGTTTTAAACTAAACCTTAAATAAGGTTTTAAACTAAAAGAGGGTAGATTTAGACTAGATATAAGGTAGAAATTTTTCACAATGAGGGTGGAGAAACCCTGGCACAGGTTGCCCAGGGAGGTCGTAGATGCCCCATCCCTGTAAACATTCCAGGTCAGGTTGGACGGGGCTCTGAGCAACCTGGTCTAGTTGAAGATGTCCCTGCTCATTGCAGGGTGGTTGGACTAGGTGACCTTAAAACGTCCCTTTCAACCCAAAGATTCTGATTTAAAACCAGGTGGACAATATTACTGGGTTTTTTAAAAAGGCAAATAGCATAGCCTGTGGCTGTGCAGCTAAACTTTTTTTTCCCTCCCCAATTAGGACAGCCTGAATCGTAAGTTTTGCAGTGGTGGTCCTTACACCATCCTATATCCTGAATAACCCCATGGCATTGTGCAGGTTGGGACAGGTCAGAGCCATGCCAGGGAGCAAGCTAGCAGTTATGCTTCAGCAGTTTTGTGCCTACTCCCACCCATGGTACCGCAGCTGTAACCTATGCTGGAGCTGAACTGAGGAACTAGGGAGTCTGAGGAGTCATCCAACAGAAACGGCATGACTACCTTGTTGTGAAACACTGAAGCTGGCTAATACATGCATATGTAAACAAAAATATTATTGGAAGATGTTTAAGTCCTTACCCCATCCAATCAGCAGGTAGATTGTGAAGTGTCTGTTCGGGGAGAATATTAGCACAAGGAGGATGTGGAGGTAAAGTCCTTCAACTAAGAGCCAGTAAAAGTTTGCCATAACACCATACTGAAAAAACACCAAAATAGCCTTGCAGCCCACCTGAAATAAGAGAATAGGTATCAAAGTTGTTGCAGGAAAGATGCTGTATTATTCTGTTATTAATATATCCTACAGGTCTTAAGTCTCCGTGTAATACTACTAACCCAGGTCCAGTAGAATTCTTTTTTTCTTCTGTCAAGCAAATTGAGACATTGTAAATGCTAACTGTATGTATAAAAAGAAAATGAATTATAAAAAAATTATTTAGATGGCTCTTATAGCAAATTCACTCACAAATTTTGAAAACTTCATAACATAAATATTGTAAAAGGTGGTATTTATCAATAAATGCACATATTTGCAACAGTTAATTAATGAATGACTATCAGATTAAATTATCACCTATTAGGTGGCTAATAAATATATTAAAATCCCAGCTGTCTTCCTATCATAGTAAAAACTAACAAAGAAACAGCTTTATGAATTTTTCAAGGCTAAATGGGAAACTGAGTGATAAAAATAACTTTACATGATGAATACTCTAATTAGAAAAAAATGTTGACTGGACTTTTAAAAATTATGTTTTCCCTTTAGAAAATGCTTTAGTGTTTCTTAAGTAACAAAACTCATGAGCATGTATCATAAAATGAAGTCCCAATACACTTATAGTCTGTGTGCTGCCCTTCAGAATTAATTTTCAGATGTCTGTGCTGCTGATGTTCCACAGTGCTGGCTGCTGCTACTTTGGTACTTCCCAGTAGGAATCTGGGATGTGAGGATTGAACATAAAATGTTTCTGCTGAGATTGAGCTGAGAAATGTGATCATATGATAAAATCAATGGACATTGGACTACATAAAATGGATGAAATAAAACTTCTAGTTTCTGCCTGGTTTACTCCCTTCCCCATTTTTAATAGCCTCCATACCTCTGCTGTTTCTGTTACAATTCCAAGTGCACCAAATACTTAAGTAGGTAACTTACTCATTCAGTGACTGATTCCTCTGTCTAAACATAGGGGTCTACTATGAAGTGAGACGCTCCCAGGGACCCCAGCCACCAGCTGCTAAGCCAGACCTCCTAGAGATACTTCTTTGTATCCAGCAGCCCCTTTTGGTGTTGCAGATATCTCAGTGCATCCCAAGTAACATACATGCCTATATTTATGGCTGTGTACATGCCTATATACATAGCTAAGTAAGAGCCCAAAGGCATGAATTCATTTCACATAATTTTAGCTGCCTACATGCAAGGTTTGTGGTGAAAGCTAGCCACCTACTAGCCACCTGCTAGCAAGCTAGCTCCTTATACAGCTCATGAAGAGAGACAGGCATGTCCAGAGAAAGTCTTAAAGCGGATGAGGGAAACTGTTTGGTGAGAAAGACAGCAGCCTAGAGAAACAGCTTAGTTCAGTCATCTCATTTGGTAAGACTGATCTTACCTCTGGACTTTGTATCCACTGAAGGGATATCCATTGCAGACCAGTAATGGGCCAGAAAATTTAACATGGAGAACATGGAGAAAATTTAACATTTCAAAATGCAAGTTGAGACTTGCCTTTATGCTTCTGACTACTTGCAACTAGATTAGCAGTCAAAGTCTAAAATTCTTGCAATCTCTTTTAAATTACAATAGTCCCCTGTATTATATTCTCGATTTACATACCAGAACCCCACATCAAAATATTTTCCCTTCCTTCTGCAGCTAATTCTGTATCAGGTGTATTTCCAGATGCTGAACAGCGAAGGTATCTGTCAGTAAAATTATAGCTCTGTGTCATTCAGATCCACAACCTAGCTACACTGCATTTTGAATTGTGTGCTTTTGGACATCTGTGCATACAACAGAACTGTGGAACATCACACACGTGACAAAAGGGGCAAACCCCGCCTGCTGTTACGTAAGAAAGGTAGCATCAGCCAATGCAAGACAAAACAGCCTTGCCAAGCTGGTGTCAGATCAACCCACATACAATGCAACAGAAATTACTCAACGGTTCACAAAACTAGACATATTCAAATAGGAAGGTATGAGGCTTTGCAGCCAAGAATATCTGGAGAACAAAAGAAATTGCAGAAATCAAGTTATATTTTGAGGGTCCATTGACTAATCTCTCAAGGACCCGAGAACTTTTGATTACCCCTGGCAGTCTGCCTACTAACTACTCTGCCTACTTTGGGTCTACTAACGCAGAGCCTATTTGTCTTCCTTAGAAATATCCCAGATTACAAATTCATACATACAGTTTGGTAGTGACTGCCAAGAACTTTATGCTTTGGGACAATATGTCTTCATCAATATAAAAATATCTTCCTTCCATTTTTTTCTCACAAGCTTTAACTGTACTAAATTAAGTTCAGAAGGTATTCAGCAATATTTGTAGGGTTCTTATGCAGCACTTCTGACTGAAACAATGGAGGCAGAGAATGGGGACTATCATATAGTGGTCAGTGTTTTAACAACAAGACTTGAGATTTTTTTAACCCCTGTGCATGAAAATGCAGTAAACGTGTTAGCTTGCCAAGAATGCAGATGACAACACTTCTGTCACAGCCAGAAAGTACAGAGAAGTTAATAAAGACAACTCCTGGAAATATGTAATTTCCTGACTCATTTATCTCCTCGATTGATACCCATCCAATTCCTGGACCCCTGATAAAGCTGCTGGAACTTTTCCAGATGAGCTACCTTTAATCATTCACAGCTGATGGCACTCCTGTTTGTCTGAAACTCTCCCAGCTGATTAATGCAGTGGCCATATTTATTCTGAGCTATAGCTGGTGATGATTTGTTTTGGCAGATGACATGTTGTCCCTTCATGGACATGCAAAACAACATTAAATACTCTTACTTGTCCTGCAATCTTCTTTCTCTGGCTAATTCTAAAAGATCATTTTGCTAGTCATTGTATTCTCTACAGAATTGTCTACACTGAGAGCTTGGTATTCTTAAATATTTAAAAGGACTGGAGAGGAAAATTTAGTGACACAACAGTATTATACCAGGTAGCAAATGAGGTTTATTACCCATGAGGTTTGATCCTCTGGACAGTGAGCTGTGTTGGAGCTGGAATAGAGAACATCGTCCTTGACTAAAACAGAGATTGCTCTTAGAATGAAAGAGAGGAACAGGTTCAGATGGATGTAGTTCCGAGTACAATGAAGTTTTCTAAGAAGAGATTTAAAAACAGGCATTTTAGATTTCAAGACAGAAAGCTCTTGAACAGAATTCTGTTATTCTCCAGTTGTTTCTTAGTAATATGAACCTCAAATAGGAGACTACCCTTTCCTCCACTGTCATACTGTCACTGCTGTCTTATCATCCTCATCATCATTACAGGCTGTCCAAAATATAAAAATAAATATCTCTTACTCCTTTTCAGTATCACAGACCAAAAGATTCCAGTGGTATTTCTCCTACACTTTAGCATAAACTGACAATAAACATAGATTATTAGACTATCCTTCTCTGTATGCACTCATCCCAGTGTTTTTCTTGCAAATAAAACCCTGGTTATCCTGCATATATTTCAGACCTGCTCTCACCTATTACTTTCTGGTTTAATTTTTTGTTTAACTAACTGCATTTTGCTATATAATGTATTTTCATCCTGTGATGTGAGTGTATGCAGGAAAAATTAAAACATGCATTCCAAACATTAGATCGCTTATCCTTTCTATCCAGTGCGACATAAAACTTCTCTTCTTCAGTCCAGCAGCCATGTGAAAGCCTGACAAACAAATGACAAATTAAATATTCCTAGTAGGAATGAGTGCTCAGGGGAAGCAAGTTATAAGTTGAGGGCTTTTCACTTAAAAGACATTCCCTTCAACATTGTCCCATTCAACAGAATTTTTTAACAGCAAATCAATAGAAAAATAGAAATAGAAAACAGAAATTTCAAATAGAAACCAAACTGCTAGAAGCATTTTTTGTCAAAGCCAGCACCTTGAACTGCACCTGGGAATAAGCCAGAAGCTAGGGCATTTCAGAAAGTATGAGGCATGAAAGAATGAAGATGCAATAGGATGTTATAGTGATGTGCAGTGTCAGCCTCCAAGCATTCTTCATGTTTTGGTTTTTACAAAAGAACAGGAAATAATCCTTTCTGAAACTCCTAAAGCAAGGATAGTTACAGTGAGCGTAGGGAAATAAATAACAGATCCATCTTGCTATCCCACAGTTTGGCAAATAACATAATACCAGGCTGAACTTAAAGCAGTTGTCAAAAATACAGGGATTTCTGTGGCTATGCATGTCCTTTGCTGAAACAGGTTCTGAGAAAAACTGAAATACCTCTATTACGTTGGACTGCATCATATGTTCCTATGGAACTCAGAGATACATGCAAGGTGAAAATGGAAGGAAAATAATTTTCCTGAGTAACTAATTTACATGATAAGTTCTTCATCCCATTCAGTACCTGAAATAATAAATGTTGGATATATACAAGGCTGTCAAACCAACATTTTAGAGGTAGTGGCAAGACAGTATTTTTATTTGGTTTATATATGATGATTCAAAATAACAAAGAAATTCTGTTCTTCAACAATGAAACAAAAGCTGTCATGCTGATTCCTTTGATATGACTACCTCATGATACAAAACTACTATGTGAGGAACATTTACAGACAGCTGATGCATATGACAGCACATCTTATAAAAATGTTGAAGATTTGTATTTTTCTCCTTGGTAATAAACACGGATCAGAGAAACTGACAGTTTTTGGGAAGGTTTTGTTATACAGGAGTAACCTCGAAGGAAGCACAGCAAGATCTACACTAAGATCTAGAATGTCAGTGTTAGGTAGAAATAAGCTGTTCCACAATTTATTTTCACTCTGAGGTGGAACAAAGCAACCTTTTAAAAAATATCTGTAAATACTATTTATGTTCAGTCATTTTGATTTCCACTTTTCTACAACTTTATGATACATTAAAACTTAGACATTCAAAATGAAGAAATAGAAACTTGGATTCTAAGAAGGGTAAAGCAACTTCTCTTGACTAAACTGAAATTGGTTTTGCTGTTTGTAAATTAAGTTTGCAGAAGCAAGAATGTGCCTTATAAATTGGCAATATCTCCAACAGCAAAATGTTATACCAGAATGATACCAATTAGAATCATAGAACAGTTTGGGTGGGAAGGGACCTTTAAAAGTCACCTAGTCGAGCCCCCTGCAATAAGCAGGGACATCTCTGACTAGATCAGGTTGCTCAGAGCCCCGTCCAACCTGACTTTGAATGTTTACAGGGATGGAGCATCTACGACCTCTCTGGGCAACCTGTGCCAGGGATTCACCACCCTCACTGTCAAAAATTTCTACCTTACATCTACCCTCTTTTAGTTTAAAACCACAACCCCTTGTCCTACCACAACAGGCCCTGCTAGAAAGTCCGGCCCCACCTTTCTTATAAGCCTCATTTAAGTACTGTAAGGCTGCAAGAAGGTATCCTTGGAGCCTTCTCTTCTCCAGGCTTAACAACTCAAACTCTCTCAGCCTGTCCTCACAGGAGAGGTGTTCCATCCCCCTGATCAGTCTTGTGGCCTCCTCTGGAGCTGCTCCAACAGGTCCATATCTTTCCTGTGCTGAGGGCTTCAGAGCTGGATGCAGTACTTGAGGTGGGGTCTCAGCAGAGCGGAGTAGAGGGGCAGAATCACCTCCCTTGACCTTCTGGTCATGCTTCATCTGATGCAGCCCAGGATACAGTTGGCCTTCTGGGCTGCCAGCACACATTGTCAGCTCATGTCCAGCTTTTCATCCACCAGTACCCCCAAGCCCTTCTCGGCAGGGCTGCTCTCAATCCCTTCATCCTTCAGCCTGTCTTGATAACAGGGTTTGCCCTGACCCCGGTGCAGGACCCTGCACTTGGCCTTGTTGAACCTCATGAGTTTCACACGGGCCCATTCCTCGAGATTGTCCAAGTCCCTCTGGATGGCATCCCATCCCTGAGGTGTGTCAACTGCACCACTCAGCTTGGTGTCATCTGCAAACTTGTCAAGAGTCCATTCGATCCCTCTATGTCATTGATGAAGATATTAAAGTGTACTGGTCACAATACAGGCCCCTGAAGGACACCACTTGTCATCGATCTCCATCGGGACATTGAGCCATTGACTGCTATCCTCTGGATGCTTTAATTAGAATAAGTACATAGAGTCTTATGTGGGAAGTGGCACCACAGTAACCTGAAAAGTGCTGTCAGCTTAGTCTGGCAAGTTATTTAGAGATATTCACGTTCTATGTCTTTGTTTTGAGATTAAAAGTGTAGTCAAATATAAAAACCTTTCCTTTTACAATTCTTCTAAATGTGTGCTTTACAGATATCAATAATGGGAACCCATACGATGTTTACATAAAGATTAAAATCAAATCGCATCTTTGGAAGAAATGCAAAACAGAATATTGCAACTGCATGGAAACTTTCAAAAACAACTCTTTCCCTACCCCACAGTTCTGCCTTTCATATGCTTATAACTGATACTGTGAACAACTGCAAAGCCTTGAGGCTGTATCGGTTCAGCCAAACAGTACGTAACAATATATAATGGACTGCAGAAGTCAAATTGTAACACTTAAAAAGGAATTTCCACTTCCTTGTCATGAACACGTTACCTACAATTAAATTAAACTCCACATTATTCCATGTTTTCTTTCATTAAAAATACTGCACATATTCAGGATTAAATGCAGTATAATTTGAAGCACATATACACAAACCCAGCAATGCACAATTTTAATAATCTCTTGTGTTACTAATAGCCAGAGTTCAAATCCTAATGCTGCTGGATGAAGTCAGGATTCTTAGAACCCTACTGCATTAGTAACCTCTCATTTTTAACTCACTACTTAACTACCAAATCTCCTTTAGATAGCTTCACTTAGAATAGTTCTTTGCTCTCCTTTTTAAACACAGCAAGGTGGAAGTTTGCTGGTTACATTCAAAGGTGAATGTGTTTCAGGGGTGAGCGACTGATCTTTTATTCTTATTTTCCAAACTCTGTCCTTAAAAATGACCATCATGTATGTAGGTATGCCCTACAAGATGTCTGAGGGACAAAGAGACATACACACATAGCCATTTGCATTCAATTCTATTACTGATAATTTGCAATTGCTTCAGCTGAAGTCTTCCATAGTAAGAGGCTGCTTGCTACATGCTTGGGAAACTATATACTGAATCGGGTATTTTTACAACATATTTGGGCTCCTAATTGAAGTCATCATGTTAGGACGCCCATGCACTCCCTGTAGATAACAGAGAAATAGGCTGCTTTAGGAGGAGACTTAGAAGATCCCCTGAAAAAAAGACTGGACCTTTCCACTGACTCAACAGAGAGATTAAGGAGTTCTCAGCTTGGATATTTAAACTGAAGTTGAAGGTTTTGAGTACACCTCTGAAATTCTTGACCTGTTTGTTAGAACTGACTTCCAGTGACGGACAACATTCAGATGTCCATAACACACTGTCTTAAATGCGTTATTAGGTTTTAGCAGTTTTGAAAATGCAAGATCTGCCTGTAGCATTTGCTAGTAGAAAGAAGATAACCATGAGTAACTCAATTCATTTTGATCAAAATATAATTATGAGTTATGTATCTGCTCTGTCTCTGAATATTTAAATATTGACAATTTCATGGCAGACTGAAAGATTTACAGAACTCACCATAGGAACAGTTCATCAGAGGAATGAGGCTCTGACAAACAACATGCTATCCTCTACATACTATGTGTACTGCTTTTCTAGCAAATCTGAGAAATGCATTTTCTTGTTTTTCTTGCTGCAGAGTGGAATGGAAAAATTGTGTGAAGTTTATAATGGACAATACAAAGGTTATTCTATTAGACAGGTAGAAGTGATACATAAAGCCATGAAGGTGGAGAGACTGAGAAAAGCTATGATACTGATAATACCATTTTGCAATGTCTTTTACCAGCTGGAGATTGCTTTCAGTCTCAGAAAACTCCCAGAAATTAGGCAAAACCAAAAGACAGTACTGCCTTTCCTTAACACTGCCTAACAAAAACTCACCACTATCCTTCAGCGCAATTATCCATACCTTTACAACCCCACTTGGGCAAATTAATGATTACCTTTGATTATAGTAGCCCTGGAGACCACTGAGAAACTTCTGAAAAATATGGCTGCCCACTTGTTCAGTGTTGAGACCAGCATCCTACTAATTTTCAAGAGCAATTCAAGGTGTCAATTTTAATAATCAAATAGAAAATGCTTTATATAATCCATTCCTAAATGACTATTGTTTATTACATGGCCTGTAATATCTTTAAATTTGTAAAGTGCTTTGAAATTTTTTAATATGACTGGTGCTAGCACAAATCAAGTTGGCATTACATTATTGTCAGCAAATTGTAATTTTGAGCAAAGTGTTGTAATTGTAAATTATTGAGCAAAGTGTAAAAACAATGCATTTTCTAAATATCTGAGCAATCAGACAACAGTTAAAACTGTCTTATCATTGTTCAATTTACTCATGAAAAATAACATACCTGAAAAGGCAAAGAATTATACTTCCTGTTGTAAGAGCAATCAGAGACAGGCTGTGTCCAAGGGTATAAATTGCCTTCACCCTTACATAGAAGTTGACCTGCACAGAAAAATATATATGCAGAAACCACTTACTCAATGTAAAATTGACTGTGAAATAATATAATTTTCCATTAAATAGCTCTGAAGGCTAAATAAATAGCATTATTTTCACTCTTTGCTCTGCAGTACATGATGAGAATGTAGCTTTATTCCAACATACTTTTGCAATGCGACATCTTAAGCCAATTGACCTCAGTAGAAAGTTCAGCCTCAGGAACTCAAAATTTAGACACACAAGCTGGTACAATTTCAGCTGATTATTCCATGTCAGTGAGGTCATAGAAAGTATCCGATTCATCAACTTTCATAAGCACAATGAAACTGGGAAGAATGAGCCACAGTTTGAAAGAATGGATTATCCCTGACAGAGAGGATCTCTCTCAGTCCTTCTCCAGTGTACTTCGTAATGCACTTATACTTTAGTTTAATTTCACTGACATGTTTTTAAGTCTCATTAATTTCCTAATCTAAATGTTCAAATACTTTATTAAATTGTGACCCAAGGAACTCTTTCTCTCTTTAGTAAAGTTACTTGCTAAAACTTGGAAAGGAAATTTTTCAACAGAGTAAAAGTAGACTGAAGTGCACAGTCTGCTGATTAACTGCAGTTATCTGTAAATTTCCCAGCTACATATTACATTAAATCCTATTCTGAATGACAACATCAAGAAAAATAATGCTAAATACTCCCAGAATTAAGCTGCTTTTTCATTTATGCCTATAACAAAGTCATTAGACTGACATCATTTTCCACTGAAGCTAGATAAAATATTAAAATTGTAAAGTTTTTCACTATGTTAAGAAAAGTTTTTAATAGCAGTGTAGAATGTGCTATGAATAACAGCCAGAATTTCAATATTTAGTGCACATGGTTAAATCACCTTCTCGAACAATGTTTCTAAAAAGTAGCAAGGAAGCAATACTTTTAAATAAATGATAGCAAAAGGAAAAGCAAATCACTTAAATATATTCATTTTTATAGCATTTAAAAGGCCAAGTAAAGAGATAACTTTAGCAATCCCAATTCATGATGAAATTAGCTAGACATTAACTTAGAAAATATCAGACAGATACAGAAAAGACTAAATGAAATGTTAAATGAAACTGCACTATCATAGATATGTTTAAAGGCAAAAAACAAGGGAAACGTAACTGCCATAGATCTTAAGTGTATTCATAGCAAATGTCATGCTTGTTAGGAGCTAAAAGCGGAATATGAGATGTCACAGGAAACCTAAAGCTCTTTTTTTAATTAGAGAAGTAAGCTGGGCTGGCCTTTTTGACAACAGTCTTGATGTTAATATTTTGTTTGCTTTACGTGATATTCATTTACTGTGGAGATAAAAGAAGGAACATACGGACTTAATGAAGTTTCCAGTGGCATTACAATGATGGTAAGAAAGTCCCTCAGTGAAAATCCTGCTTTTTTTTTTTTTTTTTTTAATTGGTGTCCCTGGCTGGTTAAAATGGTAAAACCTAAAGTATTACTTTATTGCTCTCTATAGAGTCTGCTGTATATTTGCAAAGCCCCACTTCATTCCTAGGCACTCTCTGTGGCCATAAATTGTAGGCTCTATTTCACCTAGCATTAGGTGTCTACACTGCAAATATAAACATCTAAGGCAATGTAGGGTCTCTTCATAGGGTCTTCTAGGAAGCACTTCTTGTATCTGTGTAAGCAGTCAACATGGACTTCATTAGATATATTTCTGCAGACAATGAAAAGGCCCCATAGTGACTAATTCAAGTGTAGCTACCCAGAGTGTACAAATGCTTGCACTTAGATGAATGCCCCCAAAGATCCTGGTTTTCCCCATGAATCCCGTGTTTGCTAAATAGGACTCTAAGTAGTCCAATGTTTCTTGAACAATGTTTCTACAATTGTTTTCAAATACAATTCTAAAAATATTATTTTCAAAATTAACATAATTTCACATAAAATCGGTTCTGAAGAACTCCCTGCTAGAATGGCAGAATTATACTCCCCAGTTTGGCTCATTTTTGGACAGCTCTGAAAACTATGCCTACAGATAAGCACTGCAGAGCACCCCTATGCTACTTTAATTAGGCTTCTGTCATAGCAAAAGGAACATCACCCAGTCTACAGGCAATGTTCTGGGAATCAAGTGATAAACAGTTTCTCAGCAGCAATTACAACAGCCCACAGCACCAAGAACACTGCAAATAGTCTGGGCACCCTCCTTCATTCATTGAACCTGACCTGCTCTGCACAATCACGGAAAATGGATACTCTGATAAATGACTTAGCAATTTGTCAGCCTCACTGTGCCCATCATCAGCATTCTGTAAGGAAATTACTTTTATTTCCTGACCTTGTGCACATCAGGAGTTGCAAATATAGTGTAAAGCTTAGAAATTATGCACAGCAGTTCCACAATATGTTCTATTTGTTATCAACTTGTTGGCATATGCAGACCCCTTTAAAACACATTTCTACTGAGTGTACAAATAGCAGCCTGAATGGTCTTTAAATCAAAAATTCTTAACATCCGCCATGTAAACTTGAGAAAGATAAATGCCATTTGCAAAGTAAGTTGCAATGACAATGAATCTGCGTTGTTTAAATACTGAGTGGAAGTCTTCCTGTTCACTTTCACTGAAAAAAATAATTAGAAGAGATACCCTTTTAATAGTAACAGGGATGCTCAACATCACATTACTGCAGAGCAGAGACAGAGGTCTCCCCAGGTATGCTAAAGCCATGGACACGACACCTGGTAAAAGTACACACAGGGACAACTTTACACTACTCATCTTCTTATCCTGGGAACTACCAAGTAGTTTAACAAATCCTAATATGTTAAAATAACCACTGGTGTCCTGTAATTTATATTTGTTAACAGCCTTCAAAAGGAAAGCTCTTAAACCAGAACTTCTGATGTAAATTGTGTTCTGGCCCTTCACAGTGCCCAGTAGAAATTATTTCTTCCCTCCTATTCAGGTTTTTCATTGTGCTAGAAAATCTTAAAGCAGCTGTAAGGTCCCATTCTGCTGCTGAGCAGCCAAAGTGTGCTATGAGTTGGTTATAAGGTCTGCTCCAATGTCAGTTTGCCTAAGGAGCAGAAATAACTCTGAGACAAGAAGTGTGTGAGTTTGACACATGCCAACTCATGCATGTGCTGTTAAACAGATGACCCAGTTGTATACTTTTCTGTTAAGTACCATGGTCTTTATACTCCAGACTTAAGATTAGTTCCCACTGGCTAGACATTAAACTTCCTCCCATTACCTCCTTGCTTCATTCAGAAACAATCTTGTGCTGACCTTTTCGCTGCTGACATTTGGGTTAGGCCTTTGTACCGGTTTTGGCTGGGATAGAGTTGATTTTCTTCATAGCAGCTCGTAGCATTTGTGATGAAAACACATAATAATGCAGGGATGTTTTTGTTATTGCTGAGCAGTGCTTACACAGAGTCAAGGCCTTTTCTGCCTCTCACCCCACCCCACCAGCAAGTAGATAAAAAGTTGAGAGGAGACACAGCCGGGACAGCTGAACCCCAACTGACCAAAGATATTCCATACCATATGATGTCATGTTCAGCAATAAAAGCTGGGAGAAGAAGAAGGAAGGAGGGACATTCGGAGTTAGGGCATTTGTCTTCCTAAGTCACCATTACATGTGATGGAGCCTTGCTTTCCTGAAGATGGCTGAACACTTGCCTGCCAATGGGAAGTGGTGAATGAATTCCCTGTTTTGCTTTGCTTGCACAAGCAGCTTTGGCTTTATCTCTTAAACTGTCTTTATCGCAACCCATGAGTCTTCTCACTTTTACCCTCCTGATTCTCTCCCCCATCCCACTGTGGGGGAGTGAGTCAGCAGCTGTGTGAGGCTGAGCTGCTGGCCAGGGTTAACCCACAACAGCCTTGAACCCTTTTTCTGCAGATCTTGTAAAGAACTCTGCACACATATGATACACAGGAATTATTAGGAAGCTGACAGTACTAGAAACACTGTTATTTTGATGCAGGGATCCTTAAAAATATTTGAATTAATAAAATAAATTTAGCTTACAATAAAGATATTAGCAATTTTGATTCTATAATTCTGTTGCTAGTGACTACTTATCCCATATTTACACCAGAGATCAAAGAGTCCAGCATTATAAGAAGTAATTTCAGCTTGCAAGTTTCCTTTCAACAATGGAAAGTAGCTATTCTTGAACATGCTTGACATTTTTGAGAATCCATTACTCAAGTTCTTGGCTTCTACCTGACACTGAATATAACATTAGTTTCTCAAAAATGAGTCATAACATCCTTTACTATTAATTCATCCAATGGGTTTCTGTATCTACTGCAGAGAGTGGATTTCAAAGACTGTATATGGCAATGTGTCTTTATTGTTTTGACTAATCCAGACTGTACAACATACACAAATGCAAACATACTACACATCTTACTATCACACAATGATTCAGTTAAGCTGTAGAAGTGTCTTTAAGTCTAATGTCTTAAATGTCTTAAATCACAGTCAGTCAAAAGTGTGCATTCTGCTCATCAGTCTAGAATACCTCAACTCACTGATACTCATTCTCTCCTTTCAAATACGTAAAGGAAAACCAAATAGAGAAGAACATCATTCTAGTTATAAAATATCTAAGCAATAAAACCCCATTATCAAATTGCCTTTTTTTGCTGGCCAGACTAAACAAAGTGAAGCCACAAACCCACTACACTGAAGTGAACATGCCAGATTTACCACCAGCTGATTTCAGATCAGTACATGAGATAAGAACAGCTTTGAGATACTGATTACAGAATCAAGACCTGAAAAAATGCAGTCATTTTGACAATGAGAGACATTCAGTTCACCTTTAAGTAGACATCACCGTTTGGTCAACACAAGTCCACTGACATAATGAACAAACCGTACCTTCTTACCTAAATGTAGTCACCTAGTACTACTTGACATGTCCTATGGTATCCAAGACACCTGCATGGCAGATGTGACAAAGGACATCTTTGCTGGAACAGCAGTGGCGAGTCAAATGGCACTAGATACCTATGTTTAGGCAATCACATCAAGCCCTGTTTCCATACACTAGTGATTAGACACTTACATCTCAAGTAAATATCTAACTTCAGGAATTTTTATTTGCAAGTTAAATTTCATCTTTCCGGGTTTTAAAATATGTGGCAAGTATGGGATGCAAACAACCAGAAAGAATTTCATGTGGTTGACTGTTGGCACAGACATGATTGAGAGACCCAAGAAATTTGTTCCAGCACCTGCTCTGATATTCTGAACACAGCCAAGCCAGTGCCCACCAGATAAAAAAACCTGAGGCATAAGGTGAAAGGTTTCACATTCAGCTTCTACTCTGAATGGGTAAGAACAAATCTCTTGTCTCTGATCACTTCTTCTGACGCAAATATTTGCAATGCAACAAGTTGACTACTTATAAAACAGTCACTGCTTGTGTTATCATATAATTTTCTCATCTATGTACTGTATTTTTATGATGTTAATAATCCTTTAAAAGGCCTAAGCATAACGATCTAGACAGAGATTTTATATTCTCTTTAATTTTTGTCTTGCCTTGGAAGTTTCTGTTTAGGAAATATGTAAATTGTTTGGTGCCAAGTATATCAAATTTGTATCTATGTTTAGTCTGTGTTGCCTTTGCTCACTTTTTCCATATTTTTGCCCATCTTCATTTCAGAATGAATTGCAGTGCTCCTACATGCTTTTCCTCCCCTCCCTTTCCTAGACACAGCACCCATTATACTTTCATAAACTGAGAACTCAGCATCAACTGATTTACAGACTCTAACGATCTACAGTCACTATAGTCTTTAGATGGCATGCATTAAGATTTTTATAGGAATGATTCTGGGCCAGAAGTCATTATTGGGAAATCGCAGTCAGACCAATGTTCCCATGGGAAAGCTTTGATTCTGATTATATGTTCTGCATTGCTTCACATCAAGAATAATTTGAACTCAATGTATCTTTTACTTCCCCTTTTCTTGGAGTCCATTACACTGAGTAACAACACTGAAATTTATCAGGTTTATGTAATTCCACTGAGTATTTTTTCCATTTTTTGTGGAATAATTTTCTTTGAGATCTCTATAAAATTGATTATATGATAAGCAATTTTGCCTTCCTGTAGCTGCTCTCCATGCCCAGGAATGCAGAGTCCCTGTTTACTTCCTCAAAACAAGTTAGAATAAAGTGCAGGACAGTGCAGTAAAGAAACAGATGCACTAATAGCCACTGAATTTTGCAGGGATGAGGCCATCTGAGCTAGGTCTCAAGAGTTTCTTTACAATCAATGAATAGAAGCAGCAGATTGCTATTCATGTCATCCTAAGACAGGCATCTAAAATAATTTAGAAGGAGAGTGAAGTAAAAAACACCTACTTTTTCTTCATTAAATGCAAATGTAACCTTGAGAGACTAGTGCAGAAGCAGATGACAGATGTCTAAAGTCAGACAACATGACTGTCCCACTGTCTCTCCACTGATTTGGTCAGCTTTCCATTGAGCAGTAAAAGCACTACAAAACTTTGGGGTTTATTTCCATTAAGATTTTTTCCTTTATTCTTTTTTCCCATCTTGTTTTGAAGGCCAACATTTGAAGTCTGGCATTTTTTTTCCTTTTATTTGGAATTTTTCCAACTGAGGTCCAACTCTCATGGAATTTCTGATACCACAAGTCCGTTTTCTCAGTAATAATATAATGAAGAAAAATACAATATATTCTTTTAAAACTTTTCAAGTAACTGCTGGTGACTAGGTGAAATGAATAAGGTAAAACTCATTTAGCTTAATACATGTAACTGTGGGATATAATCTTTCTAAAAGGTAAGCAACTCAGCAGAATTAGTCACTGTATCCCAAGAGCCGATGGAGAAGAACAGACTCTTCTACACTATGGAGAAGAACAGACTCTTCTACACTATGATTAACGTGCTTCGTTGTGGTTGTAGCAGTTCAAAGAAATTAGGGTGATTTGATTTCCATCCAGGCTCCAAAGACTAGATCTCCTTTGACTGTAGAGAAGGCATAGGTTGTCTGGATTAAAGGCAGACAAGTACATTGTACAATCTAGTCAGATGAAATTCAAAAGTACATATTTTTGCTTACTGTTCAAAAAATTCAGTTTCGGGATGTGTCCTTTCATTAGCAGCCACCACACTATTACTGGTAAGTGCACACAGTCCTACTGATGCCAGCATGTAACATAATGAGCACATATCTCAAAGCTGGTTTTTTTTATATATTTTATTTAAGTTGCTAAAGACTAATGAAAAAGAAAACAGTAGTGCTTGGTACAGAGAAATTACAGGGAAGTGAGGGAGGAGGCATTTTTAAAGGGTAATTTACTAAAAGGTCAGGTGTCAGAAGCTACTGACTAACCTATGCTTTAAATACTGTTTTCTTACGGAAAGATATAATAATAATTATTGTATTATTATTACCTTGAATGTTTCCAGGGATGGGGCAACTAAAATCTCTCTGGGCAACCTATGCCAGGGTTTCACCATGCTCATTGCAAAAAATTTCTACCTTACATCTTATCTGAATCTGCCCTCTTTTAGTTTAAAACCATTACACCTTGTCCTATCGCAACAGGCCCTGCTAAAAAGTGTGTCCCCATCTTTCTTATAAGCTCCCTTTAAGTACTGGAAGGCTGCAAGAAGGTCTCCCTGGAGCCTTCTCTTCTCCAGGCTGAACAACCCCAACTCTCTCAGCCTGTCCTCACAGGAGAGGTGTTCCAGTCCTCTGAGCATTTTTGTAGCCCTCCTCCGGGACCCACTCCAACAGGTTTGCACCATTCCCACAACAGATAGGGGCTTTAATATGAATATACAGCTATGTATGCACACAGATGATGTATACTTTATAGTCAGTTAGAAATTAAGGTAATTCAAATAAACTTAATTTAAATAAAATTAAAAACTATGTTTTATAGTTATGTAGTATACATGTTTTACATTATTCTGCTTACTTCAAAACCACATAGTTGAACTGATGGAAGTTTTTGGGTAGCCAGAGTTTGAGTCTTAGTCTTTTGAATTTGTTTCTTCTGTTGTAACTTACATTCATTCAAAGCAAGACATGGGTCAAAAGGAGTTGTCATTCTCACCAGATATAAAATGAGCACAGAGCATGTAGTGAGCACACCTCCAATTCTAGCTACTGTAAACTGAAGATGTTATATTTGTTCAAAATATCCCATGTTTTTCTCTTAAAGGATATCTTGCAGAAGACAGTATGCAGAATGATTTTATAGTATGTTAAAGAAAACCAAGATGTGAATTTCAAATTCATTGTTTTTAATAGCATCCCTATGTCACATTTGCTTGAGGAAAAGTTTCAATAAAAACTTTAAGAGATAAAATCCCTTCTCTAACACATTTTTATCTTACAATTAATGTCTTAGACCTATGTCTCCTCTTAATACCTAACTGTATAACTTGCCTTTTTGACTCGTACCCTCTGTTTCCTGAGATGTGAATCTAAACTCAAACAGGTAGAGGGAGAGAGAACAATTATCATTGACAGGTATTTTTTGTCTGCTGTTTCTACCAATAAAGTATACTGCATGAAATTCTTGACTGACCTGTCTGTAACAATGTCTCCACAATGCCCTGGAGAGTTTATACCTAATTCATAACCCCCCAGTGCTCATGGTTAAGTGAACAAATTGTTCCTTTCATGTCTGCTCCTGACTGGCCTGGCTAGACTATGATCTGCCATCATGCTGCCAAGTTAACCAAATTTGGAGGCTGTCAGTTTGCAAAGGCATCGAATAAACAGACAAAAGGAATAACATACAAAGAAAAAAATGAAGGATGTTATTTTTAAAAATTGTTTATAAACATTCAAAGAGAGGAAAGCAGATTAAATGGATTTGCAGGCAGTCTCTGAATTCAACACAAATTTATCTAACAGCTTTTCTGAGATTACTTTTATGTGTAAGGAGTAAATTTCCAAAGTCAGTAGTAAAAGCATCTGATAAAGGGAATGGTGAACAGTCCAGAAAGTCAATAAAGGATTCCCACTAGAGACACCCTTTACTCCAGTTCTCTCATGCTTCAGCTCTTATCAACTTCCAACTGAGATGATCTCAGTCCTTAGAAAGCATCTAATAGCAAATTCTGTAACACTGGCAAGAAATACATGAGCCATTATATTTACATTCTCCCAAGAGCAATGCCCTCTATATATAAACCATGTGTCACCTCTTGAAATAGATGGAACTATATTCACCACCTATATTCACTATGTTCATAGAACTGAAAGCAGAAAGGTCCTAAACCTTGTCAATTTTTGAAGGCATCATAAAACCCCATTATTCAAGTTGGGAGCTCGACTGTTGTCTAATAACTCCAACTGCAGACGTAGATGCATAAATTGCATTCAGCTGCATAAACTTACCAAAATTGTTGCCGTCTATAAACAAACTTGCATGGCAGGTGTTGATATTACAGAATTTAAGATATACTATAAATATTTTTCAGCCATTAGACTAAATAATAAGAGAGTGCTTTGTACTTTGGCATAAAGAAAATAGCTGTGGTTCAGACAACACTGGGTCAATTAAAACATGCCCAACAAAATAGTTGGACTCATTTCATTTTTTTATCGTTCCGTACCATCTTGAAAAATCTGTCTAGATTTGATTTCAGAAAAAGTCATTGACTGAATCTTTTGAAACTGGACCCATCTTACTTGCATCTGGTTTCAGAATTCTTAAATTAAGGAAAAAAAAGGTGAAATCTGGCATGAACTTTCTAAAAAAGCATCGGTTGTCCAGCAACACTGATGTAACTGCACCTCTAGTTTAGCCTCTAGCTATGTATTTTGGGCTTGACAGTAAAGGTCAGGCAGCCTGGATGTAAAACGACAGCCTGGATGTAAAATGACTCCCGTCGCTTCTACCCACTAGGGAGAATAGAAGAGGTTGTCTTCCTCCAGAAAAAAACCACTATTTAAAATGAAGTTTCTGGCATTCTGTACACACGCATGACCCCTACAACAAATAGTCTGACTAAAATCAAAACAAGAATCCTGTGTACTTTCAGTCCAGCACAATAGCTGTCAGTGTCAGCAGGACTGAATGTATCTGCTGGCCATTCATGTGCCAAATGGACAAACATGAAGTAGCTGCATGGAGTTATATGTCAGGATGGAAGCTAATCAGCCAAGAGTACTTTGACATTACCTTAATACTGACCATGATCATTTTGTTCAAATTAAGTACAAGCAAATAAGAAATAATTATACAATTGAAATTATTTCATCGTATAACACAGATTTCTAACTATTCCGTATTCCACACTTGAAATTGTGACTAATGAGAACATTTCTTTTTTTCAAACCATTTTACTGGTCTAGTATAATAATGGTCAGAAATCTTAAATGTTTTAAAATTTTCTACTGATCAAAAATTAATCCTGCTTCTCAAACTACTGCAAAACTAAGTAAGTACTACTACATTTTGAAAGCATTACATCCAAAATTATAATTATTTAAATTCAGGTGTCATGATTCTCAAAAGCAAGCAAAAATTTCAGTTGATTAGCATGAAGCACTTTATAAGACTCAGCATCAAAGAAGATGCAATGACACTGCTACTTAAATTTCCTGTATTAGCGTAAATAAGTGTCTCAATTTGCCTGTAAGACCTCTGTAACTCCTGGTGACTCAACAAAAAAATTGGCAAATGGTGTTCTGAAACTCTATGTTTATTAAGTATATACACGACCCCCATAAAGACAAAGAAGTAAATTCTGCATTGTTTTGTAGTAGTTGAAAACCAGAAAATTACTTTAGATTAATACTGACTTAGTTGTAACTAGTATATATTTGTCACTACTTTGTATTTTACACAGTACCATTTAGAAACAAACTCTTTACGTTGTATTGCTGCAAAAGAAATAGGCAAAGAAATACCAAATCTGATAGCACATAAACATCAATGTCTTTTCTGTAAGATGGGCATATCTTATTTCTTATTTATTATTCTGTGTGAACCATAATTAGCCAGTTCTCAATTAAACTTTAACTTTAAACCTCTGAACTTAACAAAAAATTTGCAAGATTGGCAGGAGTAAAATGAGTGCAAAGAAGGTATGGATTAACCAAAAGAGAATTTAAAACTAAATAATACTTTTAAAAGATTTTAATACAGAATAAATATCAAAATTCATTTAGATTTTGTTACTGTATTCAAGGCATAAACTGATTCGAGTCCTGCATAGGAAACTGAAATGCCATTATGAAATTGAAATTGAAATGCCATTAGATTTTCTGCATGTCTAATAAAAATAGTACTTTTGCAACAGTAGTAGGAACAGCTGGCCTCTGCAAAATATTCACAAGATTATCTGAGCAATACTGATTCCAAAACTGAAATCCAACAATTTACTTTTAAAGTTCTTAAGAAAATATTCAAATTACAGTCACTAAGCTAAACTCAATAGGTAGTCAGGCACAGCAAAAATCAGTGGCTTATGATTTTCAGAACAATTTTATGGAAATATTTACAGAGTCTGTAACTGTTTTCTAGACTATGAAGACCTAATTCTAAGATATTTCCTCTTTTTTTTGTGGCTACTTAATGTTAACAGGTTTTAAAAGAATAAAAACCCCCACACATCTAAAAATAAATTGGATTAGTACAAGTTTGTGTAATTAGTCTTCAATACATTTTTTTGTAAAATCTATTCTTACGCACACTTGTGTGTTGTTTTCTTAGAACAGACACCTTTTTCTGATAATGTTTCCTTTAAAGTTACTTTCATGTTATTTTTACTAAGTTCAGGAGACAGAAGTCTTCTGTTTATTTACAGAATAGACACAGCACAGAAGCTTCCTAGGCAAAGTTGACAGTTACCCAGTGGATCTTTCAACCTCTGCCTTAGAAGGACCTCTAGGGGTGAGAGGGTATTTCAGTGCTGAAGGACAAAACGCTCTGAAGAAAGTTCAGGGCTTGATTCTTTGGCCAAAGGAGATTTACTATTGACCAGATGTCATCCTTAACGTAAAAGAAAACCCCACACCTCTATTAATTTAACCCAAAATATAACTGATCGCTACTAAAATATTTACGATCATTATCATCCCAGGTGACTCTTCATTTTGTTTATTCAGTGCGCTAGTATATCCCTGTAATACTGTATGTAAGACAGTGTAGTATTCACAGATGCAATTACTTACATATATTGGTTAATATCTTACATATATAAAATTTGTGGTCTTACATTTTCATGATACGTGTGTCAGAATACATTCCATAATATCCAAATATTCATAAGAGAAGAACATATCAGATAACCTTAAACTGTACAAACACTGTAAAATCAGAACTGGGCTTAGCAAATGAGATCAGTGCATAGAAACACTGAAACAAGCAAATGCAAATAGAAGTGGAATAAAGAACCCTAGTCCTTTCCTTTTGCAAAATGAACTTCAACAACACGGTAGCCATTTCTAAAATCCTGTAGTACTTACTTACAAGAGAATAAATACAAACTGAGATAAAGAGATGGATTACATGTGGACAATTTACTTTTTCCTAATCAGGCACTTCTACACGTTTTTAAATGGTATAAAGCAAAATAGAACTTAATAAAAATATATGTAATAAAATTGGTATTCCTCATGTTATTCAATATCTGTATGCAAGTAATTAATTATATCCCTTTTCCAACATGTTTCTCCTTCAATTCACCTTAAGTCTAAACATCACCGAAAAAAGATGAAACCACTATTGCCTTAGGTATGTCTTTATAACAGTAGCATCATTAAGTAATGAAAAACACAGAATGTAACGTAAATATAGCATGACATCAGGCACACAGAAAACCATTGGTAGATGGCTGCCCTGCATTACTTTTTGTTGACAGGGAAGGATTCAATTTAGACTCAATACAAACAATCCATTAGTCCAGTGCAATGATCCACTTCACAGACAGTAGTAATGTAACTGTTTTCTAAAGGTAGCTACAGACATTCAAGACAGTGTTTGTTTGTGTCAGTGCTGACCTCACTGTCTTGACTCCATTTGTCTTGGGTAGTGTATCTGTATTGGGTAGTGGGTACACAGCCAGGATGTTATCTCTGACACCAGCCTAAGAGCGAATGCTTCAGGCAACTGGCCAAAAAGGGGAATACTTCTTGCATAGATGATGCTTCTACTTATGTACAAGCTGCAACAATATCATTGCAGTTAATAGCCCTGAGGATCTTTCTCTTTTCTGAATTTGTCTTTGTATAACCTTATGCATTCAAATCATAGAGTCTGTAACTTGTATATATTGTTTTTTGTGTGACCTAATAAACCTCAGGCCAATTCACAGTAAGATTAGACAAGACTGTTTTAACTGACCCAGTCATTATTTTGAGTAAAGTAGGCACATTTCAGTCCTTTACATTCACCAGGCATCTTGCTGTATCTTAATAATGTTGACAGAGAGTTTAATACCCTCTGAGGACAGCTAGGACATATCTCTAGCTTGTTCAGTCTAGATGATAGAAGATGTCAAAATATGCCCATATGAAAAGAAAGATTGTGGTGAGGCTTGGATTGGATTAACACACCTTGACCTGTGTTTCTAGCATGGTCAAATCATGCTACTCATTTTCCCGTTGTGCTGCCATGACCTCAACAGAAATATTAAAGGGAAAAAAAGACACTTATTTATTGAATCTAAAACTTGATCTTGAAGGTTAGTGGTGTTGTGGTTTACTTAGCGGTAAGGAGTTTACTTATAGGAAGGAGACTGGAAGTATATAATAAAGGTTTAGATCTACAATTTGATGTGGTAACAACATACAGATTTTTTTTTCAGATACTGGCATATTTGTCAAATTGGTCCCCTATAAATACAGACAGGAGCACTAAGGAATACTAACAGAAAATCTAACACAAAATAAAACATTCTGCTTAAGGGTGCGGTATCAGGAACTTATAGTTCATTTCAAAATGCAAAATCATTTCTTTTTATAGATCCTTCTAATATACCATTTGACATGGAATAAAAATTCAACGTCTTAACTCTCAGTAAAATCAATTCAAACTGTGGAAGTAGACAAGTTCTTTCATACCCCAAACAGTATCAGTGAACTTCGAGTGAATTCGAGGCCACACCTCGAATCCTGTGTTCAGTTTTGGGCCCCTCACTACAAGAAGGACATTGAGGTGCTCAAGTGTGTCCAACGAAGGGCAACGAACCTGGTGAGGGGGCTGGAGCACAAGTCTTCTGAGGAGCGGCTGAGGGAACTGGGGTTGTTCAGTCTGGAGAAGAGGAGGCTGAGGGGAGACCTTATCGCTCTCTACAACTACCTGAAAGGGGGTTGTGGCAACGAGGGTGTTGGTCTCTTCTCCCAAGTAACTAGCAATAGAACGAGAGAAAATGGCTTCAAGTTGTGCCAGGGGAGGTTTAGATTGGATATTAGGAAAAATTTCTTCACCGAGAGAATGGTCAAACATTGGACCAGGCTGCCCAGGGAGGTGGTGGAGTCACCATCACTGGAAGTGTTCAAAAAACATGCAGACATGGCACTTCAGGACATGGTTTAGTGGACATAGTGGTGTTGGGTTGATGGTTGGACTTGATGATCTTAAAGGTTTTTTCCAACCTTAGTTATTCTGTGATTCTGTGATTCTGTGAACTTGGCAGAGAAATAATAGATGACATGCTTATGGTGTTTTTAAATAAGCTTTCTCATTTCAGTTAATTTTCAGCATAAAAATTTGGTACCTATTAATAAATTGCCTGTTCAATATTTGCTCATCAATCTCTATCATTTAAACCTTCTCTAGAATATTAAAAACTGCCCAAAATAGATGCATATTTGGAGAGATATATATGTCTGTGTGTATGCATATATATAAAGACAACTATAAAATATGTATAGAAATAAGTTCCCTTTGAAGTAAAGATACAAGTCCATATCCTAAAAGACAGCAAAAAAAGGAGTAACTATTTAATTGGCTGTATAATGGAAATTCATTCAGCAATGAAGAAGCATGCCCCAAACTGACACCAAAGACAGTTTCTATCTATTCCTTTAACACTGTCTTCAGAGAAAGCACACTGAAGAAAATTTAAGACTTACTCTAAGAAAAGTATTTTGCCAGCTTCCCTAAAATATGATCTGCTTAGTTACTGTAACTTTGAGGGCAACCTCACACATCACCCATAAAGCATGACATTTTTGTGTCCAAAATATTTTGCATCCAAATACTTAGGATTTCATTCTTAGTTCTTTTTGTTGAAATTCTAGGTCAATTAAAAATTAACTATACTGCTTCATGTTGGGTGAAGACTTTTTGTTTTGAGGTGCTACCATTGAGCGCTAAGATCCAAATTTACGAAAACATCTTATTTCTGTGTAACAGTTGGCTGATGCAGAACCTTAAATGCCTCCTGAAATCTCACAACTGCATGATACTTGCATTTTTTATATTGTCTCCCATGAAGAGATGGATTTAAACATATGCTTTCCTGTTTCCCTTCTCAGATTTTATTCTGGTAATTTTTATCCTTTCTTTAACTACTAAAAATACAATATTTGCACAGGAACAGCTTATCTTCTGACAAGCCAGCAGTATTGTATCCACTTTTTGACTTGGCATCTTCAGGGTTAGAAAAGAATTATTGTCTTGTCCTACTGAAATAACCAGCTTATGATCTTCAGGCAAAAAATATTCCCTGAGCAATGACACTGGTACTTGAGAAAAAAGGACAGGGCCCTCGGGCCATCTTGCTGGAAATGCAATCAAGTGCTTGCCTTTCCCCTTTGCCTCTCTGCAACATGATATGCATTTTTTCTGTATACTATCTATATTAGATATCTAAGATATTCTATCTACCTATTGTACTTTTGTTAAACATTTTTTCAGTACCTGCTTTCCACATCTCTTTTCTGATTTTTATCCTCACTGGTTTATTATTTGCACTTTTCCAGGCTTTTGTAAATGTTGCTACTACTTCCTATTTCCAGTTTCTCTAGGTTCATTCCTGCAAGTACAGTCAACTTGCATGTCATTCTTCTCCTTCAAATTACTAATGAATATGTCAAACAAGAACTGATTTTCTATTACACTAGTTCATCTGCTAATTAAGTACTTCTCACTACTTGAAATGTTATCTTTTGTTGATTTGAATTTTTAAGTCTTCACACATTTTCATTCCATGTGACAATGTCTGGCTTGAATGACTGTTTTAAAATGTCTGTTTTAGCAGTAATGCATGTGCGTCCCCAAGCTGTCATATGATGCCAATGTTTTAGAATGTGCCTTCAGAAAAGTTGAGAAAACAACATATTCTAGCCTTTTTATTTATTATCTGTTTTCAACTACAGGAATGGCTGGGCTTTTAAATACAGGAAGAGATGGCAAGAACTGCACACCTTAGCTAGAACGCCAGTGCATCTCTGCAAACCAGACAGAACAGGCCTCTTAAAGCAATTTCACACATTCTAAAATCCAGACAAAAACCACCAGTCAAGTATCTTTATTCATGAGTGGACTTCATCTCTTGTACATGATAACAAGAGTTTTACTGACACTATGAACTCATCCTTGTAAACAAAATCTTGCTCTGTTAGCCTCAACAGAAAAACAGATACGAAATAAAACGTGATGGAAAAGTACTTGTCTTATCAAAAAGAACAAGAAATAGGATCTGCAAAGTGAAAAAACTGATTTTTCCGTTTATACTGTATACAAGATATCTTGATAGCTTTTTGAACCACTTCTAGTTGTTAATGCAATTTAAAGTCCAGTATAAATTTGCAATAATTCCAATTACCTAAATTCATTCTATTTTACTTCTAACTTAAACACATACCAGCAATCAAGTGGTGCATGTATTACTAACAGATCATTACAGTATTAGGATTTGTTATAATAGAAACTTCTAGAAATAACACAATGAAAAACTTACTGTGCATAAGACCAGTAACACTACAATATTGGAAATACAGATACATTACTGCAATTACCAACTGTTTATAGCCTTGAGTTTCAAACAGTTACACAATTCTACATTTCTGGTTGTATTTTATATGACATTTGCACTCCAAGCATATGGCAATCAATGCTACCAAAAATTACCACAGACTTCCATGAATTCTGGTAGAGTAAAATGGGAATTATTTAGAGGCAGAGTGTATCTGATAGCTGTATTGAACACAGGCATCTAAATGAATAGAAAAAGTATTTTTCCTACCTTATAATCATCCTCATAGTCATTATATCCACATGTACTTAAGATGTCAGGAAAAATATCTGACCATCCATTACTCGTACAATTTTTGCTAATATTTCCTGTAAAGCAAAATTTTAGTGTTTAAATCAGAAAGCTTCAAAAGTCTCCTCATCAATGAATCTTTAGACAACCTAAGTTTGTCATTTTCTGTTAACACGCTGTATTTCCTAGCACTCCTGTTAAAGCAACCCAGCCATTTCCTTTCATGTGCTCTTTGTTCTTATTTCCTTGCTTTTACTCTTGCTCTGAATTGCCTTTGCACTAAAGAAAAAAGAAAGTAAATCCAAGCTGTGATGGCAGGCTTCTGCTTTGGTATCACAGGTATTTCTGTCACATCTGCAAAAGCCTGAAACATTTTGCTGTTTTGTCTAAAGTATTCTGGAGGGAGTCTTTCAGCTCACTCTATAAAGGGAATAATTTGTAGGTAAAGTAATCTGACAGAAAAGTAATTTAAGTGAGAGTTGTTCTAACCTCCTATTTAAGCTTTTCTGAGAAGGTAATAGCAAATGATCTTCTGAAGAGTTATAAAAGGTCTTAGATATTATGGTGATGAATCACTGCTACAGCAAATGTTGGCAGAGTTGGTAATGCACTTTAAAAGGCCAAATTATGAGATAGGTTGAAGAATGAAGAAATAAATGCTTATGCATGCTAAATCTTGCTCTTTGAACCAATCACTGAAAAAATGTAGTCCAAGGAATATACAGGAAATGTGCAAATATGGTTGGAAAGGAATTTTGAACATCTATTAATGTCAGAAAGGATTTTTTGGTTGCAACTGAGAGAAGATGTTGACTCTTTACCCAGATGAAGTCACGCAGATGAGATGGGGGCAACCCATGATTCTACTCCTTAATCTAATTAATATGAACTAATATTCATACAATATGTAACGGCTTCAATAGGAGAAAACTAAACAGTCTGATATCATAATAAAAAAGTCATTAAAATTATTGTAACTTACTCTTATAATGTTAAATTATATGCAACTTCTCCTCGCCTTTCTTACAGCAATTTTTATTTCCATGATACTTGAAATCTCTAACAACACACTGCTTTGGTTTGCAGTTTACCACTGGTCTTTATCTGACTTAGAGATGCCTGTTTTTCACCACACAAGGACAAATTTATGAGTCACAGATCAACTTTGGGCAAGAATAACCAAACGTGCTTATATACACTCTAAACTAAAGCTTTTGTGATTTTTATTTTGCTGATTGGTAACTGGAATTTCTTCTTTGTATAAATTCTTCAGTGTAAAGTTGTAAATATCCTACAAATGGTTGACCAATCAAATCTTTCTAACTTATAACAAGGCCTTGACCTCAAACCACAGTGTCTCCTCAAATAACAGGACCACTTCTGCCATTTGGCACAGACATGCCATTTTTAAAGACAATGTAACGTATTTATACACTCTCAAGAGTCTTCACTTTCAAAGTACATCAAGATTCTCTGACTAGGCAGAGCAGAGGAATGTGTTAACAGAACCACAAATTACGTCAAAGCCAGTTTTGCAAGAAAAAGACTCAGGAACTCAAGATGCTGAAGTATTTTCTACTGTAAGTACTGTAAGGCCTTCTAACTTAAAGTCAGTTAGGCAATGTTCTGTGGAAGACATTGTTTATTTCTACGCCATTGTTCCATGCAATTAAATATTTCAGATGGCAACCTCATTTAAAACCTATTACTTGACACGTACATTTGAATAAAAAATTCACACAGTAACTTTCTGATACGCATATACTTATATCATCATGTACAATATGGAAAAAAATTATAGGATAATATGGTTGGTTTTACAGTAAAAAGTAATTTAATATAAAGTTACTAACATTCAACTGAGAATTAATTATGTGGTATGCTTAAATTATAACCTTGACCATCACAGAAGAAATTAAAAGCCAGTTCTCCAAAAGTTTTAAAGATGAGACGACAACTACTTTTTTCAATTCACAATTCGAATTAAGAAATACTTTAAGGAATTGATGTTTTTTAAAAGCCTACTTAACATTTGGAATACTTCCATAAAAAATAAGGTAGTTTAGATCACCTCGTACAAGAATTTTAATTCCTCTTAAACCTTGAAAATACTAAAACATACATCTCACGAATCTGGCTAAATAAAAAGAGTTAGATTTCTTGTTTAAAATTATTTTTATAATTTCCTGCCATAAGAATCAAGTGAATTTGAAAGGTGCTGTGCATGAATTAAATAATGTACGTATTCCTGAGCGTAATCAAATTAGGTGCTGAGATACTTAGTTAGATCTTAATTGAATTAACCATGCAAGATATTTGCTGTCTTCCTTCTCTGAAATTATAGAAAGACAAGATTTAAAAAATCCTCTTAACTGAACAGGCACCTCTAAAAAACCACCCTGTTAGTTCCACAAGCAAGAAATAAACAGGCAGCTGTAATAGAATCTGTACACAGGAAAATTATAGCAAACTATAAGAAGGAATTGATCTTTCAGTCTTGATGACACCATGCCCAAGTGAGATAGAGTTGTAATGCATTGTGAAGGTTTCAGACTTAAATATTTATTGCAGTTGTTTTATAGGAAAATTAAAATGTTATTGCAAAACAGTTGTTAAATATCAAACATCCAAACTCCAGAGAGAGTGTACATGTTCTAGCTTTTGGCGAATAGACAGAAGCAGTGTGATTTAATTCGGATTTTGAATTTTTGATATTAATAGTTTGCCTCGTCTCATGCCAACACCTTAATATCTTCATTTGAATCACTTGAATACTTTTATAGATTTCACAAGATTTAGTGAAGATTATACATACTTTCTTCTTTATAAACTGTTTAGACTATCCATGATAAACTAATCAAGATTTACGAGCTGCAGGAATGAAAACCTTTACTCATCTGTAGATTGAGTTATCTATTTTTTTACTGGAACAAGCTATAACAGTTTTGAGAATAAAGGTATTTTAGTCATACCCCAAGTTAGCCTCTGTGTTAAGCTCTCCACAGAGACCTCAAAAGCAGAATTAAATCACTGTGGTAAGTTTTGCATCTTTCACCAGCTCTTCATGACAAAGGTTTCTCACCTGAGCAATGGGGATAAGATTTTTCCTCCTGCATTTTGAGATACATATGTGAAATGCTATGTGTGCATCACCTATTTTTAAAACCCCACTAACAAGCCAAAGTGCAAAATTAAACCGCAGTATGATATATTGACAAGATGGTGCAGAAGATGGTAGACTTACAACAGTTTAAATGTTTCAGCAGTCTGAGACACTGATGACCTCTTTTCCAAGTTCCATTACAAAGCAGAATAAAAGGTTTCATAATAACTACCTTAAACTGCAATAGTGATAATTTTTAGGTATGATGTGTTAATGTTGGCTCATTATTCTCATGAAGGCAAGGCAGAGCTCCCCTCCTAAGAACAGAAGGAACAACCTGCATGTGACCTGCTGGGAACTGTTAAAGATGTCAGTCAGGCTCAGCTACCTTAATAATTAACACATGGTCAAAAAAAGCAAGCAATGTCTTCAGCCCTGATGAGTGTCACTATATCAGAATATATATTTAGTATCTGACTCAAAGAACACCATATGGACCACAAAGACAATTATTTGGTCTTTTCATGATATATCATGACCAGCTCTGTTAAGAACCTATTATTTTAACTCTTTAAAAAGAAAATAAAAACCTTGAACTGAAAAAAAACCCACAACCAAAAAACATTTTTAGTGTATTACATTATAAAATACCAAAGAGAAGCCAGCAAAAAAACACCTTAAAATGAAATACCTGGTTTGCCAGAAAGAAGGCTAAATACTTTTGGACAGGGGACAGTGACAGTCTCTCCAATCTTTGCAGGACGCCAACAGGTGATGTTATCCCAAACTCCAACACACCCTGAAACAAAACCAGCAGTAACAGACTTGAAAGCTCAGTCTGGTCCAAATCCCCCTACTGTATTTACCTTATAAAGACTTGGTGGAAGATTTGGATGACTAGTTCAAGAAAGATCAGACTCTTTCAGGAAAGTTGCAAATATGGTATTTTGTATGAAAATGTTAAGGGAATCATAAGACTCTGTTGATTAACCAGCTTATTTTTAGGTCAGTTAATGCCTTATTTGCAAAATGACTCATTAAAACTATGTAATTTTGACAGGATCATGCTAAGAAAAGATAAGAAAATATTTTAAAAAGTAAAAGTAGTTAAGTGGACTCAGCATCACAAATAAAATGGGGAGTGCATCATGACTGAAGAATTTTTGGAACAATGGGCATGAACTATCAAAATAATCTCTCCTAACTAAATAAAACAAAGTTTTGAACAAAGAATACTTCTGTATACTTATTTCAGGAAGGAGGTGTCATAAAATGTTCTAGGCATGTTTTTTTGTAGTACTCGTAAGAACTTGTTACTAGTAGATAGTAACTACTTGTTAACGGTTGTGCCCATGCTGAAGTCTGTATATATGTGGCTCAAAAGCAGTATCTTGTGAATGAGCATAAATCTTCCTATAGCCTGCTGCAGGCACTTGGATCAAGCACGCTCTATTTGTTTAAAGGTGACTACTTATAATGCATGCCTTCTAAGCTAAGTGAAGAGTTATGAAGGTTTCTGAGCATAAGCCTTATGAAGAATTGTAAGTACAAAGAAGTAAGGAAATGTTACTCATATCATCTCAGTTCAAGTTCTCTCCCTCCAAGAAAGATCATGTGCAAAATTCTGGGCATTTATGTCTCCAAATAAGAAAACTGACAATCAACATTATCAATTTGTAATTAACACTAGAGAGAGAAATAAAACTTTTATCCTACCAGCACTATGTCCATAAGATTATTAGAAAGTATAAGGGACAGTTTGTTCTCTTTAGTAGAGAACATGAAACTTGGACTAGGAACTACTCATATCCATGTATAATACTATTCTTCTGAATATTAATAGAATTAGAAATTCACTATTCATTACTCTGTGGTAGTGAGGTCATGGCCAAAATCAAGCCACCTGAGTTAAATGAAGAAGGAAAAGGAACATTTAAAAGTTCTATATTTGTGTTAAACCATCTTAGTGCAATTAAACTTGGACAGCTTGTGTTGACTTAAAGTGTCTAGCATCCTACTTTAAGTCACTTTCAAAGTACATGTAAACTAGGGAACCCAAGAGTGTGCTGCAGAACCAGCAGTTGGATTCGGCCCTGGGGGTATGTCCTAGCTGCAGCTTGAAGGAGCGCCAGTGGCATAGCATTCCCATGGGTCTTGCTTTCTTTTGGAAGACATCTAAGCGTGATAGTCGGCTGGGAACCTCTGTGCTGTACCAAGAATAGGGTTTCAAGATGAAAAGAGAAGATGAGAGGAGGAGATGAGAGGGCTAAATTCTGCATTTGGTCACCAATTCCATAGAGTCATCTTTACAGAGTTTCACAAGAAAATACTATTCTCCAGAGGAGTCACTTGTTCATGGGGACTAGGTCTTTCTTCACTCCTCTTAGGATTACACAGCTCTAAATGCAGCATCTGTTCTATACTCGGAAAGATGATGCCAAAAATAAGGGATTAGTAATGGGAACACTTCACAAAGTTTATCTGTGTGAGTAGATATCATGCAGTGCCTTATTCTCCACTGCCTTGTATGCTGTATCAACCTCCAAAGAGGTATACAACAAATGTATTGCTGTTCATTACTTCACACACTCACCCATACTCACTTCAATGCCTCTTCCATTCAGGCACCAAAAATCTCCAAAGAGATTTGGAGATTCCAAATCTCCAGTCTATCACAACCTCTCTGGGCAACCTGCACACACACAACTTTCTGCATGAAGAATTTGCCATGCATCTAATCAGGATTTCCCTTGCTGCAGGTTGCTTCCATTGCTGCTTCTTGTGATTTTTTTTGTTTGGAGGGTTTTTTTTTTCTGTTCACATCTCAGAAGAGTCTGGCTTCATCTTCTCTATAAGCCCACTAGGTAGATGAAGACAGCAACCAGATCACTCTTCTCCAAGCTGAAGAAACCCAGCTTTCAGTCAATTGTTATATGCTGCATATTCTCATGCCATCTCCATGCTCTCTGCTGAGCTGGTTAATGGCTTTCCTGTACACAGGAGCCCAAAACTGGACACAGTCCTCCGCTGAGATGCAGTCTCACAGGAGCCAAATAGAGACAGACAATTGCTTCTCTTGATCTACCAGTTTGCTGATGTAGCACAATATATGGTTAAACCTCATCTCCATAACGGTGCACTGCTGACTCATGTTTAAATCAATATATTTCTAATGCAAACACCTAAAATGGGTCAGAAGAATTTCATCCTAAAAAATGCTTATTTCTTCTCAAGAGAGCCTGAAGTTGTTAATTCAGTTGCGGAATCAAGACTGTAGGTACCTGTCTTTACTCTAAGCAATCCCACCCTTACTTGCTTAACACTGTGTGACTAACTTCAGCTTGTCAAGTTCTCCAGTTACCCGAAGAGGACTAATTGTTTTGGTTCCTTTAGTAACTTGGACTCCAAGACCAATATATCTTTTAGTCTTACCTTAGGGTAAGGGAGATTTACTTAGGACTAGGAACTGTGAAAGTGGCATTCTTTTTATCTGTATTCCACAGTTGGCTGAGAAGTTCCTGTTCCCATTGACAATTCACTCTTTTCATGTTTCTGGTCCTTACCTCTTGAATGAGTTTAGCAACTGAATCAGAATTTAATATTCCATAATCATTCCTTTTTTCCTGATGATCATGCAAAGTTTGCCCTTTCTAGTGTATCTGCCCCTACAACTGGTTCATACATTTCTTTAAGAATTAACTCATGAGTTTTATCTATGCTCTATTTCACCTGACTCCCTTCTACTCTCTCCAGCACTTGTGGCTTTTCTTTTAGCGTTAGTAATGATATCTCCGAGGTGATGTTGACTTGGCCATATGTATATCATTTAAGAGGTTTACATCTGAGCAAGTCATCTTCATACCCTTTGAAGTCAATGGAACTTAAACATGCTTATGTACTTCCTGAGTTACAGTACTGGCTTAAAATCAAGTCCTGCATCTCTATGATGCAACACCAGAGCTTATGCAAAGTAAAAAGATATTTACTTCAGCCAGTTCAGGTCATGCTTCCTTCCCAATTGATTTTAAGCCAGAAACAACATCAACAATGTGACATACATGAAAGACAAAGAAACTATTTTCTTTATCTGTCAGCACTCAGAACTATAGTGACCAAATGCAACTCTTTTGGCTTTGATGGATGTACTGCCTGAGCCAGCATAAACAAGCCCTGTAGTACACAAGAATAATTAGCATTTTATGCGACTTCAGACCTTTTTAGTTCATCCCCATTTCCACTAACAAGTGAGAGCTGAGATGAGTCATGAAAGTGTTCATGCACACCCATAAAAGCTGATGACTTTCACAGATTTTCCCTTTTGTTCAGTATTCTCTCTGTAAAATGGTGGATTTGCTACAGTAATCTGCAAACAGTTCAGAGGCTACACTGCTATATGGACTGGGCTAAGGTTTTGCTAAAAAGGCAGCTGAACAATGTGGACTTCAGAGCTCCATTAGTACCTTTACCATAAAAAAAAGCCCAGAAAACTTTTATTCAAGTTGCACTTACATGAAATATTAGACAGAAAAACAGAGGTCCAAGTCCTATTCCCACCAAAATTCATTAACACAATTTGTATCAGATCTCGAAGCTGACTTGCAGGAAGGAAATCAGTATGCAAGTTTTTGACATTCAAAACATTACAAGTCACTAATGTGTTCTGGGGAATGTATTTTTTACCTCAGTTTGTCTTCAGTATTTTAGGACTTTACAGGTATCTACAGCACGGGAGAGAATGATACTTTTTCAGACTCCTTAAATCAAATAGATGAAATGACACAAAAGATGTATTTCCTACATCTAGACTACATTCAGATGCATCAACAATTATGAGAGCGAAACTTGAGTGGCTGTCATCAGAATTCCAAGAAAACATTAAGCCTCAATTTATGTATATTTACAGGCTTATTTATTATGGTACAGGAAATCTGAGAAAACTGCTGAAATGTTCTGGAGGCCTTTATAGTCACTGACTGACTACAGTGTACTTCTGAAAACTGGTCTAGGGCTGAATGCTGAAATGATGGTTTTACTGGTGCACTGCTAGGAGGTCTTAGAGGTACAACTATTAAACAATATGCACTTTTCTGGGCTTTCAACTCATACCTTTCCCCATTTCTCCCTCCTCCTATTACCATAGATTTCTGACAATATTGCAGTGATGTATCTTCTTCTCTTAGCAAAACACACCCTTATGCAGAGGTGGGATACAATCAACAATTTCATTCTTACTACACTTGCATCATTTCATCTCTTTCATCCCAACAACGTATCTCTATTGTACAGCACGAGCTTAATTGTGCACAATTGAAACTAGCAATTAATTCTCACTAATCTTGGAAATTGAAGATGTGGCACAACTGGAGATCTTGGTGAGTTTCATAAGTCTTCAAGTAGATACTGCTCTTTACCCACCATAGCATCCTTTTACAACAATAATGACATACACAATATTGTCAGAGGGTGACAGCATGATTCACTTCGTACTAAAACACATGAAAATAGGCCAGATTAATTGCTCCCAACAATTGCCTGTTTCTTCCCAGTGACTATAGAGCAGCCTACAATGCTATAAATACCTATACTACTGGAAAATGAAGGTGCTATAAATGCTATGTTAAATGTGCCTCTTTCTGCACATAGAATATCTAGCTTGATCAAGCTTGATATTCTACTCTGTACTTACTCTGTACTCACTCTCTACTACTCTCTGTCCCGCCATTGATTCATTCAGTGTTAGGATTATCTGAGATCCAGTCTTTGAGCAACAAATTTGCTTACCTACATATGCTTCTTTGTCTATGAAAACGTGTAACACTGGGTTTGTACTGTAAAGTTTGGTTTAGATAAACATTTTATCCATATATTAACCACTAGGTGGCACTTTGCATTTGGATTTTAAAAATTGCCAATTCAAAGAAAGGTTTAGCACTTTTTAAACTGCCTAGGCATGCATGATACATGAAACAGAGAGTGCTTTGAAAATCAGCCAGAAAATTGTCAACTAGTCCAGGGTTTATTTTTCGAACAGGGAAACGTTTTGATTTTTGTACTGAACTTGACAAAGCAGAAGCAATCTCACCTCTTATGGGCAATGTTTTCTAGACTGTAGGTCTGAACACCGCAGCATGTAATTTAGGCTGCATGAGAATTTATGAACATATACGGACTGAAATTATTCCTGCATTTTCACCCAAGTCGTAAGAGAGGAAGCAAAAGGAGGCTATAGAGAAGTAGCGAGCTAGCCAACTGGAAGCAAAGCAAACACACAGCAGAACTGCTTAAAGCGGTAATAGGAATAGGACAGAAGCAAAAACACTTTGCTGCAACCTACTTTGCTCAAGTTATTTGCCATCTACTTCTGTAGGCCCTGAGCAGACTAACAGGCCTCAGGGGCCTGCCCAGCCTCACAGCCCCTGCTCAGGGTCCCCTCCAGGCTCAGGTCTGGGCCTCCAGCGGTGCTGTGGGTGCACCTGACTTCAGCTTCATCACAGCAGCGCCTGTGCCTGCCTCTGCCTGGGTCCCGACCGCCACTATGGCCCTGCCTGGCCTTCCCAGGGCTGCGTCTGGCCCTGGTTGCCCGTACCAGGCCGGATCCCGACCCCACACCTGCAGGCTGCTGTCCTCAGCTGTCCCGACCCCAGGGAGGTGGCCGACGCCTGCCCTGCCTGCCCAGGGACCCCCAATCCCCCTCCACAAGGAGCTGCTGGCCTGCAGTCATGTGAAAATGAACACACGGGCTGCAAAACGGCCAAGAAGCAGCTCCAATATGCCTATGTTGAACTAAAACACTGTTGTGAAATTGTACAGAGTGTATACAAGCTCTGGTTATTCAGCAATACTGAGCAGATGTGAGTGTAAACTTTTTAAATTACCGGTCAACACAAACCACTCATACACAGCAAGTAGAATTTGGGAAGGCTACCATATACATCATATGTAACTAGTTAAACAGAATGATGAAACCAGTAGCATTTATCTCATATTCACCTTAAATGTTTGCAGTTTATACGTTTTCAAAAGCCAGCCCTATTACCAGGAATGGCAAAAACACTGTTACTGAGATACTTAGGAGATTACTGGCTTTTCACTAAACGAAACACTTCAGAAGAAATACCTTACTTCCTTTCAGAAGAACAGTTTCCCATTATAGAATCAAAAATCTACAAGCCAATTTTATTTTTAATGTAATTTACATATTTTAGAGCACTGTAAGGAAATATGGACATTGCCAGCTGAAAACTTTGAAAAAAAAACCCTCTGAAAAAGAGAATTTCCACACATTTCTACCCCAATCTTCTACCAAGTAAATCTTGCTATCCAATGAGTCAAAATGTCCTTTGGAGACAACAGCATTTATTTTTGTATAACTGGACAGCACTCTAATCTTACCATAAGAACACCATTTTCTATTATATTGGAAAAATATTCATGGGTGTATAGTCAAAGCTGTAAGAGTTTTAGCTTGGATTTGTTAGTTTGGATTATGTCTAACCCACATGCTGTTTGTTTTATCAGTTGGAGCCGATTGCTTGCTTGTGGTATTTGAACTTAGGATGTCATGGAGAGTAGACCGCCACGGCCACAGCTGTCTTTATCACGACTCAAGAGCAAAACTATGCAGGGCAGTATTTCTTTCAGAATCTTCTGAAAAACACAATAAATTCACTTATGACTGTGCACTTTCCCTTTTCAGGGCTTCAAATGCCATTTAATAATATCTACTGCTGAATTTCTATTTATGTTGTGCAGGGGTAGAAATTTCAGACCTTCAAAATTGTAGAATGTATCTGTGGCCAAATGTTGCCTCTCTTCTTTCCAACAAGGTTTGTTATTGTCACTCTTAGTAACCTTTATTATGTGCGATTTTTGAATGAGGCTGATCAGGACATTTTCTTGGTCTTCACCATTTATTTCCCGTTGGTTATTTTTCAGTAGGCAGCTCCTACTGAAAGGTTCTTTCTGACCTATCACCCCGCCTCCTCAAAAGGTACGCCAGCTCTGCCTGTCTTCTGCCCTCAAATAATTAAGTATAGCTTCCACAAAGCCCAGACACTGTCAACACCCTAAGGATGATCACTGTCATAACGATGACACTTCAATTAACAGGAACCAAAACAGACAATGTTCAAAGCAGCCCCTTCAGCTCTCCTCATAAAAAATTATGTGAGCCAAAAAGTAGCAACATGTGTGTGCTACAGCTAGAAAAGCAGCAGCATGGAGATTCAAGAAAGCACAAGTTGTCCTGCAAGAGCTACTGGTGCTGTATGAAAGGAAGTTCCATGATCCCACTATCTCATTTAATTCTACCTTTAGTGCTACCTTGGATAACTCTAAGCAACACTGCAGTCTGAACTACTGGCTCATTTTACAGAGAAAATAGCTGCAAAACCAAACAAAAACTGATGGAAGACCTTGACGAGATTGGGAGGATTAGGAAAGGGGGAACCTTGAGGAGACTCCTTTTCACATAGCATAAGAAAGGCCTCATCTGGCTTTGTGTAAGTCTCCTATTTACTGATGTGGAGGAGAAAGTGATCGCTAGGTTGGCTTAGTTACACTCACAGTCCTTCTTTTGTACAATACAGAGATATGTGCGTGTATATGTGGCTTTGGAATGCAAAATAGGCACCTTTCTTACTGGAGAAATAACCTTAACAGCAGAGGTTAGTTGGGTAAACTAACTTTTGGACAACTGGCCATGGGTCCACCATTTGGACATTCATCCCACCATTCTGAAAAGGTTTCAGAAAGATATGCTCTTTTTCGTCCACAACATTACGAGCTCAGTGCTGGAATCACTGAGTGAAATTCTGCTGGCAGTGTAATTTGGGAGATTAGATTACATAGTGACATTGGTCCCTCTTGCTTTAAGTTTATGAATAAGTGAGAATATAATTTTGGTAGTCCTGTCCTTTTTAATTTCCCATTACTAGCTGCATTATGAAACCCCTCTTTGAGAGGTTTATGAAATTCTTCCCAAAGCCATTTCTCTTTCCGTCTACATCCCTTCCTCAAAGTTAAGATGCCATATCTAAAATTGAAAATATTGTCTGGCATAAATATTGTCTGGCATATGGGTCTGACAAGAACACATTTTGAAAAGCAAGAGCTGAAAACTCATTTAACTGTGCAGCCATTCAGTCCCAAGTAATACAATAAATAAATTTTAAAAACCCCAAAATCACACTTCATTTTTTTGTAATGAGACCTTTCTTTTTAGAATGTTTTGTTGTAGATCCCTGTTATAAAGTCTTCTGACTGAGTTTCAACAGTTTTGACCATAACATTTCACTTCAAATGAAAAGGTGAACAGAAATGAATCAATTACTTTATAATGTAAAATTCTAGATACTGAATAAAATAAACTGAAATTTGCAGTTGGCCTTTTTTTATGTATTTTCAATCACTTCTATTGGAAGCTTTCTATTTTTTTAAGACGACAAGCCATGGGTAGTAGGTAAAAGATAAATTAGTGTTTTCCCATATGGACCTCAGAATCTGTAGCTATTATGAGTTATTTAGAATGGAATTAATCTGCCCTCCAAAAATGAGAGTGCAAAAAAAATCCTCTCCTAGGCTTCCAGCTAAGGTGCATCCATACCTTGGGTGTCAAATTATAGGAGGAAAGAAGAAAATAAATGAGAATGGAAGTTAATGCAGTCTTCATAAAATAAACAACTTGAGAGCACTACAGAGAGGAAGACACTGCCATGGATCTTTGGAGAGTGACTTTCTTCCCTAAATGGAGTGTAATGCTCTCCACTAATGGAACAGTATATACTAATGCCTGAAAAACCCCCAAAGGGTGTAACGCTCTGGAGGTCCAGATTGCTGTCTAACAGTTTGACGCTGGCAAATGAGCAGAATTTAGACAAACTGGGTCCTGTGGTTTTACTATATCCTTAGCATTGTTGAAAGGATTTTTTACACAGTATTTATACAGTGTTTACTTGCAAAACACATTATTGCTTTATTAAGCCATGAAGCAAGCAAGTCCTTTGTAGACTTCATAGCCAATGATTTTAGGTGCACTACAAAAATTACTCAGTGAAATTCTTCAGCCCATGTTACGTTATGCAGCTCAGGTGAGATGACTGTAACAGCATTTTATTATATAAAAAACAAAATGCCACAACTGCCTTTAAATCTTTCCTTTATGTCTTGCTAACTGGGAGCTGGGAAGTATTAGATACGGTATTCCATACATAATTGCCATCTAGGCCATAGGAGAAACTGTCTGTCCCATAAAATTTGTATCCTTCAAAATTCAGTAGCTGTGCATGCCAGTCTAATTCTGGAGCATGTTACATAGAGGTGTGAAGGCTTCTCTGGTGCTCAAGGAGTTAATAGAAAAATTTCCCACTGATTTTGATAACTGAGGCCCAAGCCTCCAGTGGAAAATCTCAGTGAACCTTTATTTCCAAATTCTAGACAGGACCTTCACTGGATTCCATTATAGCTTTTGTGAGGCAAGTAGCACATACTAGAGTTACAAAAGTGTGACAAGGGCTGTATAACCATCTTTTCCACTGAGGAAAAAGTGAAATAGGTTTTGTGAATTTATAGTCATGAATTATGTTTCAAGTGTACTACAAGTTTTAGGTGTGGAGCTACAACTTGGACTAGTTCAAGTTTACCAGTTTTCATCAGTAATTCTTCTTTATCAGTAGCCAGAGTATCTCTGTGACAATCTGCAAGTCTGTTCAAAATACTCCTTTTAGGAGTTTATTAAGAAAATAAAGACATACATAGAATGGATATTTTTGGAAGTGCAAATGCATGTATTTAATATAGGCTCTTCTGAACAGGTGCTTGGTAAAGGTATCTATAACATGAAGCATAGGATAAATTCTCCTATAACATTAAACATACAGTTTTTAAGGGTTCATTACCATAGGGGCTTTATTCCAGTCTCCTACAAAATGGAATAGTCCCTTACTTTCTGCCAGACATTCAATTAAATGTATAAATCCTTCCTCTGCTGTTTTATCACTACCTGCAGGGCTGAATCAACACCATCAGACATACTGTCTCGTTCCAAGACATGAAGTTCTTACACAGCAGTTTGCCTTCAGGAGGCACCCCTCTTCCAGTGAAAAGAGGCTGTGAAGAAAATACTGACACAAAACTTATTTCTTCCTCTAGGGAACCCAAAATAAAACTGGTGTGCATCACAAGGATACCCTTGGAGCAGACCAACATCTGGATCACAAAAGCAGATCCTGAAAAAAGCTTGACTTTCAAAGCTGTGTAATAGCTAATAATGAATTTATTAATTCAAGATTTAATGCCTTAATCTGGGCTAGTAATTATTTCTCCATCTGGCTTCACACTAGTATTATTTATGAAACAGCCGTCTCTCTTCACCACTCATATAAATAAAAAAAATCTAAATGTAGATTAATTATTCCAGTAAGATGTTACTTGGAGAGATAGCCATGTAAATTATTCACTGTTATTATAATTTTTCTAATTACTTATCTGGATTAATCAAAAGGAGAAATTATTGTAAAATACAAACTGTTGATGATCCTTTTAATCATTTTATTGTTTACAAATTGATATTAGAGTATGCGTGGAGGGAGTTACACATTTAAATCAAGAAAAGAGGTGGAGAAAGCATCATGAGCTGGGACTCATGTTTACGCTCAAAGGGCACTGCACATGGCAAGTCCCTGAGGTAGCATAATCATCTTCAGAGTGCATTCAAAACAGAGTGAGTATGAAAAAACAAATACACTATGTATCACCTGGTTCAGCCAAAGGAAAACAACTGCACTGCAAGATATACTGTAGTATTCCAAGGAGTCCCGTTATTGTGACATTACTTTGTAAATATCAAAGTTGTGTTTTCAACTGAAAAATGTTCAGTCACCGTTAGATGTAAAATTTCTTTCCCCTTTTTCTAAGCCTCACTGAAAGCCCATCCTTCCCTTCAATATTTTACATGTTACGAGAGGCGTGCTGGACAGGTAACAAATGCAAATGAAGCACGCCAAGAAGCACTTTTACCTTTTCACCAGGAGGTGAGTAGAGGCTGCTTTCTGCTCACAAGTTCCGGCATATGGTTTACAAAAGGTAACTAATCACAAAACATTAATACCTTTGTATAAAAAAAAAAAAAATTAATGCACACTTCCAACTTTCCTAAATAGCAAAAAAAAAAAATTTAACCAAGCTGTGCCCTAGCTACTGTCATGTTACAGATTTGCTTTTCATTTGGCTGTCTGGATTTATCTGCTGCCTTCATATTTTGCTTACTGAACAAATGGCTTTATCAGCAGCTCCAACTTACGAAAATAAAAAAAGTCATTTATTCATAATCTTATTCATAATTTTCACTCACACGAAAATGTAGCAAGGAAATCTAGTAAAATCTAACATAAAAAAATAATAAACTACATCTGCTCTTTCTTCTTTCTTCTATTAAATTAAAATTTGTCATATCTGTATCTCTATATTTATCTTTCTATGCAGAGAGCAAATAAAAACAATAAAGCAACAGAGAGAATTTGTATTTTTAACGTAACACTGCTGTCCAGTTTTTCCTTTGCATGACTCTTTCATACTCTGGGGGTGAATGTGATCTTCTGTCTGAAGCATATTCTGACTGGGAAACCCAGAGATCATTTCTGCCACTAGCATTTTACTTTCAACCATAGCTAGAGAGAGATGCTTGGAATCAAGGCTTTCAACTTTTCCTCAGACTTCGTCTTTCTGCTGGTCCTGTCATCACCAGCCTTGAAGCTTCTCTGCCAGTCAGAAAATACTAGCAGCGACAGGTTAAAACATGAGAATGCATTTGCTCCCATCTAGCGTCCCATCCAGTGTGTGCCTAGCGCCTGGCACACCTCTCACAACATGCTTGCTGCAGCTGTACTCTTAACGCAAAACCTGCATGAATTCTAAAATACATAAAATTATAAGCACAGTGCAGGTAAGTATGGCGACTGCAACCAGAGCAGCAAAGAAGGTAAAGGCAGAAAATCTTGAATACTCCAGTCATCTCTACGTTACAGTTTATCTTTTCTTACCTTTGTAGTCCACTGGCTTTGCATTCTTTAGAAGTTCCATGCACCTCGTTTCCTCCTTGTGAATCTCCAGATGAAACCTGCATTCTGGCTGGACACCATTCACCTGTGTCAAATGAACAAACAGGCCAGAATCTTGAAACATAAATTAAAATGCTTTATGAAGGATGCAACTACCAATAATGCAATCCACAACTTCAACTGGCACTGGTTTTGCCCAAGTGTGTGTAGGCATTTTACAGACACAGTCATTGCCCATTTCAGCTTCTCACGCACTGACTTTTAAAAACAAAATGTTAAAATAATCTACTGGAGCATTCACTGCCTTCTTCCTGTAGCATTTCAAGGCCAATTGTCATTTACAAGAAAATACTTAACTTTCCAGTGCATTCACCAATATTGTTTCATGAGACTTTTTCCTCCAGAAAAACTGAAGCAGGAAAGTAAACATATTTTTGCTTTTGTAGTAAGTTAGGAACCTGAAAGTTTAATACGAATCACAGAACAGGAAACCTGATCAAACTGCGTTCTCTCTGACATGGTAAAATTTTGCTTTTCTTCCCTTTTCCACCATGTATATTTTACCTCCTGAAAGCCCCAGAGCATGATTATTTGATTCAAGCAAGTGCTACACAGAGGAAAACCACACTCCTTTAAAAATTAAGGCACTATTGCCTTTACTCATTTACAGCCCTGCTCCCTTGATTTTCAGAAAGGGTTGTTTATGTCCATGGGAAGAGGCAGGGATGGAGCAATATGGGGGAGAGAAACAAGACACTGGGAAGTTGTGCTGAAGTCAGCTGGATTCACAGAGGCAGACAGAGCCTAATAGAGAAACATGCAGAGTCCGTAAGAGACTGCGTGGGAGAAATGACTGTAGTAGGTGACAAATGGGAAAATAGGAAGCGCCACTGGAGCTGAGGGGACAGTGAGATGAGCTCAAAGGAAATAACATCATCATGAAATAAAATGTGACTATGTTGTACTTCAGACGTTCTCACACTTGTAGCACCAAGAAAAGGCTGGTTTCTCTCCAAGCTTCTCTCTCCCATTTTCTCTCTAACTTTTTCTAGGAAACATTTAATAGCATAATCTGGTAATAGTATCTGATTCGTGAGACACTATTTTTTAAAATGGCAATAGTTAATTAATTAAGTTGTGATCATCAACCCAGAACCTAGGACCAAGAGTTTGGACTGAGAACCTGGTTATTCTGCAGTCTCCTTACAGGCAAGCCACTTGCACAGCTTTTAAAAATAGAGTGTAATAGCCATAAGCTTAACAGCGGGAGCTCCTATGAAAACTCACAAAAATCTGTCTCTTCTCCAAATGTCTCATTTCACCATCTACAACATCAGAACCTTACTTCCTTTCCCCCATATTTTCTCTATATTGACTATTGAAATTATATGTTTTCAAGGCAGATTTTTTTTCTTTTTAAAGTGACTTTGTACATATCCTTAACATAAATTAGGATTTCTAGCACTTAAAACAGAAAGTTCAGCATTATACTGAAAATATCTATGTGTTTTTATGTATTATCTACTTTCCAGATAGCTCCCATGTAAAATAAAAACATCATGCATACATGGGACTTTTCCATTTTCCTTTCACGTAACAGATTTTGAACATTGTTTTTTCTTCCAACTGCAAACATGCAGTAACTGAGAGTAGGTCTTCTACTCATCAAAAAGTATTAGAATTACTGGGTCTTGGAAAGGTAGGTTCCAGTAAATGGAAATTTTAACTAAATGAGGGGTAAATCAAAGCAACTAAGAAGCCTGCTGACTAAGTGACTTCTCTCTCCCTCGTACTTATGAAAGAACCGATCTAATAGAGGTTACTTTGAGAATTTGTTAGTACCCAAAGGTAACACAACATTACTTTTCAAACCCAGGATGCATGCCAAACTGTAATATAGTTTGTTCTAATACATACACCAGTTTCATTCAGATGTCCTTCACCAAGCTAAAGAGATTTAGGCTTCAAATCTATGTGGCACTGACCATGTCCTGAAACACATTAAGCACCCCAAAATGAACTTTGAGGGCACTCACCACCTTTCAGGGCTGGCACTCTTCCATCCTTCCCTGTGCTTTACCAAGGGTAGGTTACCCGCTGTGAGCACTGAATACAGAACCGCGTGCGCTGTGTTGCGCCTTGTAAAGGTACACAGTTAGCTGGAAACCCAGCTGAGGAGCCTCTCTGCGTTTGTAGGGGCTTAACGATTTTTAAGGCATCCAGAACAGCAGTTTGACTGGAAAAACGTTTCTTCTGACAAGCAGCTTACATTTACCTTCAGCATGCTTTCATGCCTTTTGGTGGAAACGATCTGTTATTTTAAACTTACAGTAACATAAAAAGGAAAGATTTAAAGCGCAGATTTTTAATTATTTTTGTAGATCATGTTTCCAGCAACGTTATCGACTTTTTCAAATATAAAGAAACGCTTAAAAATCTAAAAATGTTAAAAGCAGACGCCCTACATTTTAAGGCTTTAGTATTCTGAACGCTTCGTACGTTGTTGTCCGGTGGCATGTGTTAAAAAGAAACGAAGGACGGGGGTTTCTCACCCCGTTGCGTTGCTAACGGCCCGCTGGACCGCACCAGGGCCGCGTTCGCTGACAACTCCTCGCAAACTAGCCCTGGCCACCGGCTGCCAGGACAGACAGCGGCGAACGAGCGACTCGGCGCC